>NW_027516760.1:0-53621 GCF_048772815.1 Callospermophilus lateralis
ACGCTTCAACCTAGAAGAACAAAATTTGGTGAGCCAAGTGGGATTTGTGTAGTGATCATTACCACCAAGTATCTCAAGATTGGGTGAAAAAAATATTTGCTGGTATTTTGGGAAACTCGTTAATTCTTAGCAGGTTGTCAACCCTTCACAATGAAAGTGCTTTTCCACAGTCTGTGCCTAGGGCTACTTGAAGAGGAAACAAACCATAGAGACAAAACTGAGAACTCCTTTATTTGTCAAGTTTCAAAGAGCTACTACGAACCATGTTGGATTGAGAGTTCCAAATTCATCTAACTATTAACGAGAGAGCAGAGGGAAAACTAAATATAAAAACTGCTACTGTAGACGAACGCTTCAACCTAGAAGACAAAATTTGGTGAGCCAAGAGGGATTTGTGTACTGATCATTACCACCAAGTATCATCAAGATTGGGTAAAAGAAATATTTGCTGGTATTTCGGAAACTCGTTAATTCTTAGAAGCTTGGCAACCCCTCTCGATGAAAGTGCTTTTCCACAGTCTGTGCCTAGGGCTACTTGAAGAGGAAACAAACCATAGAGACAAAACTGAGAACTCCTTTATTTTGTCAAGTTTCAAAGAGCTACTACGAACCATGTTGGATTGAGAGTTCCAAATTCACCTCTCTATATACGAGAGAGCAGAGGGAAACCTAAATATAAAAACTGGTACTGTAGACGAACGCTTCAACCTGGAAGAACAAAATTTGGCGACCCAAGTGGGATTTGTGAACTGATCATTACCACAAAGTATCATCAAGATTGGGTGAAAAAATATTTGCAGGTATTTCGGAAACTCGTTAATTTTAGAAGGTTGGCAACCCCTCTCAATGAAAGTGCTTTTCCACAGTCTGTTCCTATGGCTACTTGAAGAGGAAACAAACCATAGAGAGAAAACTGAGAACTCATTTATTTTGTCAAGTTTCAAAGAGCTACTACAAACCATGTTGGATTTAGAGTTTCAAATTCATCTATCTATATAAGATAGAGCAGAGGGAATCCTAAATATAAAAACTGCTACTGTAGACGAACGCTTCAACCTAGAAAAACATAATTTCGTGAGCCAAGTGGGATTTGTGTACTGATCATTACCACCAAGTATCATCAAGATTGGGTGAAAAAATATTTGCTGGTATTTTGGAAACTCGTTAATTCTTAGAAGGTTTGCAACCCTTCTCAATGAAAGTGCTTTTCCACAGTCTGTGCCTAGGGCTACTTGAAAATGAAACAAGCTATAGAGAAAAAACTGAGATCTCCTTTATATTGTCAAGTTTCCAAGAGCTACTTCGAACCATGTTGGATTTAGAGTTCCAAATTCATCTATCTATATAGGAGAGAACAGAGTGAAACCTCAATATAAAAACTGATACTGTAGACGAACGCTTCAACCTAGAAGAACAAAATTTGGTGAGCCAAGTGGGATTTGTGTACTGATCATTACCACCAAGTATCATCAAGATTGGGTGAAAAAGTGTTTGCTCGTATTTCGGAAACTCGTTAATTCTTAGAAGCTTGGCAACCCCTCTCAATGAAAGTGCTTTTCCACAGTCTGTGCCTACGGCTACTTGGAAAAGGAAACAAACCATAGAGACAAAACTGAGAACTCCTTTATTTTGTAACGTTTAAAAAAGCTACTGCAAACCATGTTGCATTTAGAGTTCAAAATTCATCTATCTATATAGAAGAGAACAGAGGAAAATCTAAATATAAAAACTACTACTGCAGATGAACGCTTCAACCTAGAAGAACAAAATTTGGTGAGCCAAGTGGGATTTGTGTACTGATCATTACCACCAAGTATCATCAAGATTGGTTGTAAAAATATTTGCTGGTATTTCGGAAACTCGTTAATTCTTAGAAGCTTGGCAACAACTCTGAATGAAAGTGCTTTTCCACAGTGTGTGCCTAGGGCTACTTGAAGAGGAAACAAACCATAGAGACAAAACTGAGAACTCCTTTATTTTGTCAAGTTCCAAAGAGCTACTACAAACCATGTTGGATTTAGAGTTCCATATTCATCTATCTATATAGGAGAAAACAGAGAAAAACCTAAATATAAAAACTGCTACTGTAGACGAACGCTTCAACCTAAAAGAACAAAATTTGGTGAGCCAAGAGGGATTTGTGTACTGATCATTACCACCAAGTATCATCAAGATTGGGTAAAGGAAATATTTGCTGGTATTTCGGAAACTCGTTAATTCTTAGAAGCTTGGCAACCCCTCTCGATGAAAGTGCTTTTCCACAGTCTGTGCCTAGGGCTACTTGAAGAGGAAACAAACCATAGAGACAAAACTGAGAACTCCTTTATTTTGTCAAGTTTCAAAGAGCTACTACGAACCATGTTGGATTGAGAGTTCCAAATTCATCTATCTATATACGAGTGAGCAGAGGGAAACCTAAATATAAAAACTGCTACTGTAGACGAACGCTTCAACCTGGAAGAACAAAATTTGGTGAGCCAAGTGGGATTTGTGAATTGATCATTACCACAAAGTATCATCAAGATTGGGCGAAAAAATATTTGCAGGTATTTCGGAAACTCGTTAATTTTAGAAGGTTGGCAACCCCTCTCAATGAAAGTGCTTTTCCACAGTTTGTGCCTAGGGCTACTTGAAGAGGAAACAAACCATAGAGACAAAACTGAGAACTCCTTTATTTTATCAAGTTTCAAAGAGCTACTACGAACCATGTTGGACTGAGAGTTCCAAATTCATCTATCTATATACGAGAGAACAGAGTGAAACCTCAATATAAATACTGATACTGTAGACGAACGCTTCAACTTAGAAGAACAAAATTTGGTGAGCCAAGTGGGATTTGTGTACTGATCATTATCACCAAGTATCATCAAGATTGGGTGAAAAAATATTTGCTGGTATTTCGGAAACTCGTTAATTCTTAGAAGCTTGGAAACCCCTCTCAATGAAATTGCTTTTCCACAGTCTGTGCCTAGGGCTACTTGAAGAGGAAACAAACCATAGCTACAAAACTGAGAACTCCTTTATTTTGTCAAGTTTCAAAGAGCTTCTACGAAACATGTTGGATTATAGTTCCAAATTCATCTATCTATATGGAAGTGAGCAGAGGGAAACCTAAATCTAAAAACTGGTACTGTAGATGAACGCTTCAACCTGGAAGAACAAACTTTGGTGAGCCAGTAGGATTTGTGTACTGATCATTACCACCAAGTATCATCAAGATTGGGTAAAAAAATATTTGCTGGTATTTCGAAAACTAGTTAATTCTTAAAGCTTGGCAACCCCTCTCGATGAAAGTGCTTTTCCACAGTCTGTGCCTAGGACTACTTGAAGAGGAAATAAACCATAGAGACAAAACTGAGAACTGCTTTATTTTGTCAAGTTTCAAAGAGCTACTACGAACCATGTTGGATTTAGAGTTCCAAATTCGTCTATCTATATAGGAGAGAGCTGAGGGAAACCTAAATATAAAAACTGCTACTGTAGACGAAGGCTTCAACCTAGAAGAACAAAATTTGGTGAGCCAAGTGGGATTTGTGAACTGATCATTACCACCAAGGATCATCAAGATTGGCTGAAAAAATATTTGCTGGAAAATCGGAAACTCGTTAATTCTTAGAAGCTTTGCAGCCCCTCTCGATGAAAGTGCTTTTCCACAGTCTGTGCCTAGGGCTACTTGAAGAGGAAACAAACCATAGAGACAAAACTGAGAACTCCTTTATTTTGTCAAGTTTCAAAGAGCTACTACGAACCATGTTGGATTGAGAGTTCCAAATTCATCTATCTATATAGGAGAGAGCAGAGGGAAACCTAAATATAAAAACTGCTACTGTAGACGAACGCTTCAACCTGGAAGAACAAACTTTGGTGAGCCAAGTGGGATTTGTGTACTGATCATTACCACCAAGTATCATCAAGATTGGGTGAAAAAATACTTGCTGGTATTTTGTAAACTCGTTAATTTTTAGAAGCTTGACAACCCCTCTCAATGAAAGTGCTTTTCCACAGTCTGTGCTTACGGCTACTTAAGGAGGAAACAAAGCATTGAGATAGAACTGAGAACTCCTTTATTTTGTCAAGTTTCAAAGAGCTACTACAAACCATGTTGGATTTAGAGTTCCAAATTCATCTATCTATATAGGAGAGAGCAGATATAAACCTAAATATAAAAACTGCTACTGTAGACGAACGCTTCAACCTAGAAGAACAAAATTTGGTGAGCCATGCGGGATTTGTGTACTGATCATTACCACCAAGTATCATCAAGATTGGGTGAAAAAATATTTGCTGGTATTTCTGAAACTCGTTAATTTTTAGATGCTTGGCAACCCCTCTCAATCAAAGTGCTTATCCACAGTCTGTGCACAGGGCTACTTGAATAGGAAACAAAAAATAGAGACAAAACTGAGAACTCCTTTATTTGTCAAGTTTCAAAGAGCTACTACGAACCATGTTGGATTTAGAGTTCCAAATTCATCTATCTATATAGTAGAGAACTGAGGGAAACCTAAATATAAAAACTGATACTGTAGACGAACGCTTCAAAATAGAAGAACAAAATTTGGTGAGCCAAGTGGGATTTGTGAACTGATCATTACAACCAAGTATCATCAAGATTGTGTGAAAAAATATTTGCTGGTATTTCAGAAACTCGTTAATTCTTAGAAGCTTGGAAACCCCTCTCAATCAAAGTGCTTATCCACAGTCTGTGCACAGGGCTACTTGAATAGGAAACAAAAAATAGAGACAAAACTGAGAACTCCTTTATTTGTCAAGTTTCAAAGAGCTACTACGAACCATGTTGGATTGAGAGTTCCAAATTCATCTAACTATTAACGAGAGAGCAGAGGGAAAACTAAATATAAAAACTGCTACTGTAGACGAACGTTTCAACCTAGAAGAACAAAATTTGGTGAGCCAAGAGGGATTTGTGTACTGATCATTACCACCAAGTATCATCAAGATTGGGTAAAAGAAATATTGGCTGGTATATCGGAAACTCGTTAATTCTTAGAATCTTGGCAACCCCTCTCGATGAAAGTGCTTTTCCACAGTCTGTGCCTAGGGCTACTTGAAGAGGAAACAAACCATAGAGACAAAACTGAGAACTCCTTTATTTTGTCAAGTTTCAAAGAGCTACTACGAACCATGTTGGATTGAGAGTTCCAAATTCATCTATCTATATAGGAGAGAGCAGAGGGAAACCTAAATATAAAAACTGCTACTGTAGACGAACGCTTCAACCTGGAAGAACAAACTTTGGTGAGCCAAGTGGGATTTGTGTACTGATCATTACCACCAAGTATCATCAAGATTGGGTGAAAAAATATTTGCTGGTATTTTGGAAACTCGTTAATTCTTAGAAGGTTGGCAACCCTTCTCAATGAAAGTGCTTTTCCACAGTCTGTGCCTAGGGCTACTTGAAAATGAAACAAGCTATAGAGAAAAAACTGAGAACTCCTTTTTATTGTCAAGTTTCCAAGAGCTACTTCGAACCATGTTGGATTTAGAGTTCCAAATTCATCTATCTATATAGGAGAGAACAGAGTGAAACCTCAATATAAAAACTGATACTGTAGACGAACGCTTCAACCTAGAAGAACAAAATTTGGTGAGCCAAGTGGGATTTGGGTACTGATCATTACCACCAAGTATCATCAAGATTGGGTGAAAAAGTGTTTGCTCGTATTTCGGAAACTCGTTAATTCTTAGAAGTTTGGCAACCCCTCTCAATGAAAGTGCTTTTCCACAGTCTGTGCCTAGGGCTACTTGGAAAAGGAAACAAACCATAGAGACAAAACTGAGAACTCCTTTATTTTGTAACGTTTAAAAAAGCTACTGCAAACCATGTTGCATTTAGAGTTCAAAATTCATCTATCTATATAGAAGAGAACAGAGGAAAATCTAAATATAAAAACTACTACTGTAGATGAACGCTTCAACCTAGAAGAACAAAATTTGGTGAGCCAAGTGGGATTTGTGTACTGATCATTACCACCAAGTATCATCAAGATTGGGTGTAAAAATATTTGCTGGTATTTCGGAAACTCGTTAATTCTTAGAAGCTTGGCAACCCCTCTGAATGAAAGTGCTTTTCCACAGTCTGTGCCTAGGGCTACTTGAAGAGGAAACAAACCATAGAGACAAAACTGAGAACTCCTTTATTTTGTCAAGTTCCAAAGAGGTACTACAAACCATGTTGGATTTAGAGTTCCATATTCATCTATCTGTAGAGGAGAAAACAGAGAAAAACCTAAATATAAAAACTGCTACTGTAGACGAACGCTTCAACCTAAAAGAACAAAATTTGGTGAGCCAAGAGGGATTTGTGTACTGATCATTACCACCAAGTATCATCAAGATTGGGTAAAGGAAATATTTGCTGGTATTTTGGAAACTCGTTAATTCTTAGAAGCTTGGCAACCCCTCTCGATTAAAGTGCTTTTCCACAGTCTGTGCCTAGGGCTACTTGAAGAGGAAACAAACCATAGAGACAAAACTGAGAACTCCTTTATATTGTCAAGTTTCAAAGAGCGACTACGAACCATGTTGGATTGAGAGTTCCAAATTCATCTATCTATATACGAGTGAGCAGAGGGAAACCTAAATATAAAAACTGCTACTGTAGACGAACGCTTCAACCTGGAAGAACAAAATTTGGTGAGCCAAGTGGGATTTGTGAATTGATTATTACCACAAAGTATCATCAAGATTGGGCGAAAAAATATTTGCAGGTATTTCGGAAACTCGTTAATTTTAGAAGGTTGGCAACCCCTCTCAATGAATTTGCTTTTCCACAGTCTGTGCCTAGGGCTACTTGAAGAGGAAACAAACCATAGAGACAAAACTGACAACTCCTTTATTTTATCAAGTTTCAAAGAGCTACTACGAACCATGTTGGACTGAGAGTTCCAAATTCATCTATCTATATACGAGAGAACAGAGTGAAACCTCAATATAAATACTGATACTGTAGACGAACGCTTCAACTTAGAAGAACAAAATTTGGTGAGCCAAGTGGGATTTGTGTACTGATCATTACCACCAAGTATCATCAAGATTGGGTGAAAAAATATTTGCTGGTATTTCGGAAACTCGTTAATTCTTAGAAGCTTGGAAACCCCTCTCAATGAAATTGCTTTTCCACAGTCTGTGCCTAGGGCTACTTAAAGAGGAAACAAACCATAGCTACAAAACTGAGAACTCCTTTATTTTGTCAAGTTTCAAAGAGCTTCTACGAAACATGTTGGATTATAGTTCCAAATTCATCTATATATATAGAAGTGAGTAGAGGGAAACCTAAATATAAAAACTGCTACTGTAGACGAACGCTTCAACCTAGAAGAACAAAATTTGGTGAGCCAAGTGGGATTTGTGTACTGATCATTTCCACTAAGTATCATCAAGATTGGGTGAAAAAGTGTTTGCTCGTATTTCGGAAACTCGTTAATTCTTAGAAGCTTGGCAACCCCTCTCATTGAAAGTGCTTTTCCACAGTCTGTGCCTAGGGCTACTTGAAGAGGAAACAAACCATAGAGACAAAACTGAGAACTCCTTTATTTGTCAAGTTTCAAAGAGCTACTACAAACCATGTTGTATTGAGAGTTCCAAATTCATCTATCTACATACGAGAGAGCAGAGGGAAACCTAAATATGAAAACTGCTACTGTAGACGAACGCTTCAACCTGGAAGAACAAAATTTGGTGAGCCAATTGGGATTTGTGAACTGATCATTACCACAAAGTATCATAAGGATTGGGTGAAAAAATATTTGCAGGTATTTCGGAAACTCGTTAATTTTAGAAGGTTGGCAAACCCTCTCAATGAAAGTGCTTTTCCACAGTCTGTGCCTAGGGCTACTTGAAGAGAAAACAAACCATAGAGACAAAACTGAGAACTCCTTTATTTTATCAAGTTTCAAAGAGCTACTACGAACCATGTTGGACTGAGAGTTCCAAATTCATCTCTATATACGAGAGAACAGAGTGAAACCTCAATATAAATACTGATACTGTAGACGAACGCTTAAACTTAGAAGAACAAAATTTGGTGAGCCAAGTGGGATTTGTGTACTGATCATTACCAGCAAGTATCATCAAGCTTGGGTGAAAAAATATTTGAAGGTATTTCGGAAACTCGTTAATTCTTCGAAGCTTGGAAACCCCTCTCAATGAAATTGCTTTTCCAAAGTCTGTGCCTAGGGCTACTTGAAGAGGAAACAAACCATAGCTACAAAACTGAGAACTCCTTTATTTTGTCAAGTTTCAAAGAGGTTCTACGAAACATGTTGGATTATAGTTCCAAATTCATCTATCTATATAGAAGTGAGCAGAGGGAAACCTAATTCTAAAAACTGCTACTGTAGACGAACGCTTCTACCTAGAAGAACAAAATTTGGTGAGCCAAGTGGGATTTGTGTACTGATCATTTCCACTAAGTATCATCAAGATTGGGTGAAAAAGTGTTTGCTCGTATTTCGGAAACTCGTTAATTCTTAGAAGCTTGGCAACCCCCTCTCAATGAAAGTGCTTTTCCACAGTCTGTGCCTAGGGCTACTTGGAAAAGGAAACAAACCATAGAGACAAAACTGAGAACTCCTTTATTTGTCAAGTTTCAAAGAGCTACTACAAACCATGTTGGATTGAGAGTTCCAAATTCATCTATCTATATACGAGAGAGCAGAGGGAAACCTAAATATGAAAACTGCTACGGTAGACGAACGCTTCAACCTGGAAGAACAAAATTTGGTGAGCCAAGTGGGATTTGTGAACTGATCATTACCACAAAGTATCATCAGGATTGGGTGAAAAAATATTTGCAGGTATTTCGGAAACTCGTTAATTTTAGAAGGTTGGCAAAACCTCTCAATGAAAGTGCTTTTCCACAGTCTGTGCCTAGGGCTACTTGAAGAGGAACAAACCATAGAGACAAAACTGAGAACTCCTTTATTTTGTCAAGTTTCAAAGAGCTACTACGAACCATGTTGGATTGATATTCCAAATTCATCTATCTATTACGAAAGAGCAGAGGGAAATCTAAATATAAAACTGCTACTGTAGACGAACGCTTCAACCTAGAAGAACAAAATTTGGTGAGCCAAGTTTGATTTGTGAACTGATCATTACCACCAAGTATCATCAAGATTGGGTGAAAAAAATTTGCTGGTGTTTCGGAAACTCGTTAATTCTTAGAAGCTTGGCAACCCCGCTCAATGAAAGTGCTTTTCCACAGTCTGTGCTTAGGGCTACTTGAATAGAAAACAAAAAATAGAGACAAAACTGAAAACTCTTTTATTTTGTCAAGTTTCAAAGAGCTACAACAAACCATGTTGGATATATAGTACCAAATTCATCTGTCTATATAGGAGAGAACAGAGGGAAACCTGAATATAAAAACTGCTACTGTACACGTATGCTTCAACCTAGAAGAACAAAATTTCGTGAGCCATGTGGGATTTGTGTACTGATCATTACCACCAAGTATCATCAAGATTGGGTGAAAAAATATTTGCTGGTATTTCGGAAACTCGATAATTCTTAGAAGCTAGGCAACCCCTCTCAATGAAAGTGCTTTTCCACAGTCTGTGCTTAGGGCTACTTGAAGAGGAAACAAACCATAGAGACAAAACTGAGAACTCCTTTATTTTGTCAAGTTTCTAAGAGCTACTACGAACCATGTTGGATTTAGAGTTCCAAATTCATCTATCTATATAGGAGAGAATAGAGGGAAACCTAAATATAAAAACTGCTAATGGAGACGAACGCTTCAACCTAGAAGAACAAAATTTGGTGAGCCAAGTGGGATTTGTGAACTGATCATTACCACCAAGGATCATCAAGATAGGGTGAAAAAATATTTGCTGGAATATCGGAAACTCGTTAATTCTTAGAAGCTTGGCAGCCCCTCTCGATGAAAGTGCTTTTCCACAGTCTGTGCCTAGGGCTACTTGAAAAGGAAACAAACTATAGAGAAAAAACTGAGAACTCCTTTATATTGTCAAGTTTCCAAGAGCTACTTCGAACCATGTTGGATTTAGAGTTCCAAATTCATCTATCTATATAGGAGAGAACAGAGGGAAACCTAAATATAAAAACTGCTACTGTAGATGAACGCTTCAACCTGGAAGAACAAAATTTGGTGAGCCATGTGGGATTTGTGAACTGATCATTACCACAAAGTATCATCAAGATTGGGTGAAAAAATATTTGCAGGTATTTTTGGTAACTCGTTAATTTTAGAAGGTTGGCAACCCCTCTCAATGAAAGTGCTTTTCCACAGTCTGTTCCTATGGCTACTTGAAGAGGAAACAAACCATAGAGAGAAAACTGAGAACTCCTTTATTTTGTCAAGTTTCAAAGAGCTACTACAAACCATGTTAGATTTAGAGTTCCATATTCATCTATCTATATAGGAGAGAACAGAGGGAAACCTAAATATAAAAAACTGCTACTGTACACGAATGCTTCAACCTAGAAGAACCAAATTTCGTGAGCCAAGTGGGATTTGTGTACTGATCATTAACACCAAGTATCATCAAGATTGGGTGAAAAAATATTTGCTGGTATTGGGAAACTCGATAATTCTTAGAAGCTTGGCAACCCCTCTCAATGAAAGTGCTTTTCCACAGTCTGTGCATAGGGCTACTTGAATAGGAAACAAAAAATGGAGACAAAACTGAGAACTCTTTATTTTTTCAAGTTTCAAAGAGCTATTACGAACCATGTTGGATTTAGATTTCCAAATTCATCTATCTATATAGGAGAGAAAAGAGGGAAAACTAAATTTAAAAAGTGCTACTGTAGACGAACGCTTCAACTTGGAAGAACAAAATTTGGTGAGCCAAGAGGGATTTGTGTACTGATCATTACCAATAAGTATCATCAAGATTGGGTGAAAAAAGTGTTTGCTCGTATTTCGGAAACTCGTTAATTCTTATAAGCTTGGCAACCCCCCTCAATGAAAGTGCTTTTAAACAGTCTGTGCTTAGGGCTACTTGAAGAGGAAACAAACTATAGAGACAAAACTGAGAACTCCTTTATTTTGTCAAGTTTCAAAGAGCTACTACGAACCATGTTGGATTTAGAGTTCCAAATTCATCTATCTATATAGGAGAGAACAGAGGGAAAACTAAATATAAAAACAACTACTGTAGATGAACGCTTCAACCTAGAAGAACAAAATTTGGTGAGCCAAGTGGGATTTGTGTACTGATCATTGCCACCAAGTATCATCAAGATTGGGTGAAAAATATTTGCTGGTGTTTGGGACACTCGTTAATTCTTAGAAGCTTGGAAACCCCTCTCGATGAAAGTGCTTTTCCACAGTCTGTGCCTAGGGCTATGAAGAGGAAACAAACCTTAGAGACAAAACTGAGAACTCCTTTATATTGTCAGGTTTCCAAGAGCTACTACGAACCATGTTGGATTTAGAGTTCCAAATTCATCTATCTATATAGGAGAGAACAGAGGGAAAACTAAATATAAAAACAACTACTGTAGATGAACGCTTCAACCTAGAAGAACAAAATTTGGTGAGCCAAGTGGAATTTGTGTACTGATCATTACCACCAAGTATCATCAAGATTGGGTGAAAAAATATTTGCTGCTATTTCGGAAACTCGTAAATTCTTATAAGCTTGACAACCCCTCTCAATGAAAGTGCTTTTACACAGTCTGTGCTTAGGGCTACTTAAAGAGGAAACAAACCATAGATACAAAACTGAGAACTCCTTTATTTTGTCAAGTTTCAAAGAGCTACTACGAACCATGTTGGATTTAGAGTTCCAAATTCATATATCTATATAGGAGAGATCAGATGGAAATCTAAATATAAAAACTGCTACTGTAGACGAACGCTTCAACCTAGAAGAACAAAATTTGGTGAGCCAAGTGGGATTTGTGTACTGATCATTACCACCAAGTATCATCAGGATTGGGTGAAAAAATATTTGCTGGTATTTCGGAAACGCGTTAATTCTTAGAAGCTTGACAACCCCTCTAAATGAAAGTGCTTTTATACAGTCTGTGCTTAGGGCTATTTAAAGAGGAAACAAACCATAGAGACAAAACTGAGAACTCCTTTATTTTGTCAAGTTTCAAAGAGCTACTACAAACCATGTTGGATTTAGAGTTCCAAATTTATCTATCTATATAGGAGAGAGCAGATGGAAATCTAAATATAAAAACTGCTACTGCCGACGAACCCTTCAACCTAGAAGAACAAAATTTGGTGAGCCAAATGAGATTTGTGTACTGATCATTACCACCAAGTATCATCAAGATTGGGTGAAAAAATATTTGCAGGTATTTCGGAAACTCGTTAATTCTTAGAAGGTTGGCAACCCCTCTCAGTGAAAGTGCTTTTCCACAGTCTATGCCTAGGGCTACATGAAGAGGAAACAAACCATAGAGAAAAAACTGAGAACTCCTTTATTTTGTCAAGTTTCAAAGAGCTACTACAAACCATGTTGGATTTAGAGTTCCAACTTCATCTATCTATATAGGAGAGAACAGAGGGAAACCTAAATATAAAAACTGCTTTTGTAGACGAACGCTTCAACCTAGAAGAACAATATTTGGTGAGCCAAGTGGGAATTTTGTACTGATCATTACCACCAAGTGTCATCAAGATTGGGTGAAAAAATATTTGCTGGCATTTCGGAAACTCGTTAATTCTTAGAAGCTTGACAACCCCTCTCAATGAAAGTGCTTTTACACAGTCTGTGCTTAGGGCTACTTAAAGAGGAAACAAACCATAGAGACAAAACTGAGAACTCCTTTATTTTGTCAAGTTTCAAAGAGCTACTACAAACCATGTTGGATTTAGAGTTCCAAATTCATCTATCTATATAGGATTGAGCAGATGGAAATCTAAATATAAAAACTGCAACTGTAGACGAACACTTCAACCTAGAAGAACAAAATTTGGTGAGCCAAGTGGGATTTCGGTACTGATCATTACCACCAAGTATCATCAAGATTGGGTGAAAAAATATTTGCAGGTATTTCGGAAACTCGTTAATTCTTAGAAGGTTGGTAACCCCTCTCAATGAAAGTGCTTTTCCACAGTCTGTGCCTAGGGCTACTCAAGAGGAAACAAACTATAGAGACAAAACTGAGAACTCCTTTATTTTGTCAAATTTCAAAGAGATACTACAAACCATGTTGGATATAGAGTTCTAAATTCATCTATCTATATAGGAGAGAACAGAAGGAAACCTAATAATAAAAAGTGCTACTGTAGATGAACGCTTCAACCTCTACCTAGAAGAACAAAATTTCGTGAGCCAAGTTGGATTGGTGTACTGATCATTACCACCAAGTATCATCAAGATTGGGTGAAAAATATTTGCTGGTATTTGGGAAAATCGTTAATTCTTAGAAACTTGGCAACCCCTCTCAATGAAAGTGCTTTTACACAGTCTGTGCTTAGGGTACTTAAAGAGGAAACAAACCATAGATACAAAACTGAGAACTCCTTTATTTTGTCAAGTTTCAAAGAGCTACTACAAACCATGTTGGATTTAGAGTTCCAAATTCATCTATCTATATAGGAGAGAGCAATGGAAATCTAAATATAAAAACTGCTACTGCAGACGAACGCTTCAACCTAGAAGAACAAAATTTGGTGAGCCACGTGGGATTTGTGTACTGATCATTACCACCAAGTATCATCAAGATTGGGTGAAAAAATATTTGCAGGTATTTCGGAAACTCGTTAATTCTTAGAAGGTTGGCAACCCCTTTCAATGAAAGTGCTTTACCACAGTCTGTGCCTAGGGCTACTTGAAGAGGAAACAAACCATAGAGAAAAAACTGAAAACTCCTTTATTTTGTCAAGTTTCAAAGAGCTACTCCAAACCATGTTGGATCTAGAGTTCCAATTTCATCTATCTATATAGGAGAGAACAGAAGGAAACCTAAATATAAAAATTGCTACTGAACACGAACGGTTCAACCTAGAAGAAGAAAATTTTGTGAGCCAAGTGGGATTTGTGTACTGATCATTACCACCAAGTATCATCAAGATTGCCTAAAAAAATATTTGCTGGTATTTCGGAAACTCGTTAATTCTTAGAAGCTTGCCAACCCCTCTCGATGAAAGTGCTTTTCCACAGTCTGTGCTTAGGGCTACTTAAAGAGGAAACAAACCATAGAGACAAAACTGAGAACTCCTATATTTTGTCAAGTTTCAAAGAGCTACTACAAACCATGTTGGATTTAGAGTTCCAAATTCATCTATCTATATAGGAGAGAACAGAAGGAAACTTAAATATAAAAACTGCTACTGTACACGAACGATTCAACCTAGAAGAACAAAATTTGGTGAGCCAAGTGGGATTTGTGTACTGATCAATACCACCAAGTATCATCAAGATTGCGTAAAAAAATATTTGCTGGTATTTCGGAAACTCGTTAATTCTTAGAAACTTGGCAACGCCTCTCGATGAAAGTGCTGTTCCACAGTCTGTGCCTAGGGCTACTTGAAGAGGAAACAAACCATAGAGACAAAACGGAGAACTCCTTTATTTTGTCAAGTTTCAAAGAGCTACTACGAACCATGTGGGATTTAGAGTTCCGAATTCATCTATCTATATAGGAGAGAACAGAAGGAAACCTAAATATAAAAACTGCTACTGTACACGAACGCTTCAACCTAGAAGAACAAAATTTCGTGAGCCAAGTGGGATTTGTGTACTAATCATTACCACCAAGTATCATCAAGATCGGGTGAAAAAATATTTGCTGGTATTTCGGGAAGTCGTTAATTCTTAGCAGCTTGGCAACACCTCTCAATGAAAGTGCTTTTACACAGTCTGTGCTGAGGGCTACTTGAAGAGGAAACAAACCATAGAGGCAAAACTGAGAACTCCTTTATTTTGTAAAGTTTCAAAGAGCTACTAAAAAAATGTTGGATTTAGAGTTCCACATTCATCTATCTATATAGGAGAGAACAGAGGGAAAACTAAAAATAAAAACTACTACTGTAGATGAACGCTTCAACCTAGAAGAACAAAATTTGGTGAGCCAAGTGGGATTTGTGTACTGATCATTACCACCAAGTATCAACAAGATTGGGTGAAAAATATTTGCTGGTATTTGGGAAAAACTTTAATTCTTAGAAGCTTGGCAACCCCTCTCAATGAAAGTGATTTTACACAGTCTGTGCTTAGGGCTACTTAAAGTGGAAACAAACCATTGAGACAAAACTGAGAACTCCTTTTTTTTGTCAAGTTTCAAAGAGATACTACAAACCATGTTGGATTTAGAGTTCCAAATTCATCTATCTATATAGGAGAGAGCAGAGGGAAACCTAAATATAAAAACTGCTACTGTAGACGAAAGCTTCAACCTAGAAAAACAAAATTTGGTGAGCCAAGTGGGATTTGTGTACTGATCATTACCACCAAGTATCATCAAGATTGGTTGAAAAAATATTTGCTGGTATTTCGGAAACTCGTTAATTCTTAGAAGCTTGGAAACCCGTCTCGATGAAAGTGCTTTTCCACAGTCTGTGCCTAGGGCTATGAAGAGGAAACAAACCTTAGAGACAAAACTGAGAACTCCTTTATATTGTCAGGTTTCCAAGAGCTACTACGAACCATGTTGGATTTAGAGTTCCAAATTCATCTATCTATATAGGAGAGAACGGAGGAAAACCTAAATATAAAAACTGCTACTGTAGACGAACGCTTCAAAATAGAAGAACAAAATTTGGTGAGTTAAGTGGAATTTGTGTACTGATCATTACCACCAAGTATCATCAAGATTGGGAGAAAAAATATTTGCTGGTGTTTGGGACACTCGTTAATTCTTAGAAGCTTGGCAACAACTCTCAATGAAAGTGCTTTTCCACAGTCTGTGCCTAGGGCTACTTGAAGAGAAAACAAACCATAGAGACAAAACTGAGAACTCCTTTATTTTGTCAAGTTTCAAAGAGCTACTAGGAACCATGTTGGATTTAGAGTTCCAAATTCATCTATCTATATAGGAGAGAGCAGAGTTAAAACTAAATATAAAAGCAACTACTGTAGATGAACGCTTCAACCTAGAAGAACAAAATTTGGTGAGCCAAGTGGAATTTGTGTACTGATCATTACCACCAAGTATCATCAAGATTGGGTGAAAAAATATTTGCTGCTATTTCGGAAACTCGTAAATTCTTAGAAGCTTGACAACCCCTCTCAATGAAAGTGCTTTTACACAGTGTGTGCTTAGCCCTACATAAAGAGGAAACAAACCATAGAGACAAAACTGAGAACTCCTTTATTTTGTCAAGTTTCAAAGAGATACTACAAACCATGTTGGATTTAGAGTTCCAAATTCATCTATCTATATAGGAGAGAGCAGAGGGAAACCTAAATATAAAAACTGCTACTGTAGACGAACGCTTCAACCTAGAAGAACAAAATTTGGTGAGCCAAGTGGGATTTGTGTACTGATCATTACCACCAAGTATCATCAAGATTGGGTGAAAAAATATTTGCTGGTATTTCGGAAACTCGTTAATTCTTAGAAGCTTGACAACCCCTCTCAATGAAAGTGCTTTTCCACAGTCTGTGCTTAGGGCTACTTGAAGAGGAAACAAACCATAGAGACAAAACTGAGAACTCCTTTATTTTGGCAAGTTTCAAAGAGCTACTACGAACCATGTTGGATTTAGTGTTCCAAATTCATCTATCTATGTAGGAGAGATCAGAGGGAATCCTAAATATGAAAACTGCTTCTGTAGACGAACGCTTCAACCTAGAAAAACAAAATTTGGTGAGCCAAGTGGGATTTGTGTACTGATCATTACCACCAAGTATCATCAAGATTGGGTGAAAAAACTATTTGCTGGTATTTCGGAAACTCGTTAATTCTTAGAAGCTTGACAACCCCTCTCAATGAAAGTGCTTTTACACAGTGTGTGCTTAGGGCTACAAAAAGAGGAAACAAACCATAGAGACAAAACTGAGAACTCCTTTATTTTGTCAGGTTTCAAAGAGCTACTACAAACCATGTTGGATTTAGAGTTCCAATTCATCTATCTATATAGGAGAGAACAGAAGGAAACCTAATAATAAAAAGTGCTACTGTACACGAACGCTTCAACCAAGAAGAACAAAATTTCGTGAGCCAACTGGGATTTGTGTACTAATCATTACCACAAAGTATCATCAAGATCGGGTGAAAAAATATTTGCTGGTATTTCGGAAACTCGTTAATTCTTAGAAGGTTGGCAACCAATCTCAATGAAAGTGATTTTACACAGTCTGTGCTTAGGGCTACTTAAAGCGGAAACAAACCATAGAGACAAAACTGAGAACTCCTTTATTTTGTCAAGTTTCAAAGAGATACTACAAACCATGTTGGATTTAGAGTTCCAAATTCATCTATCTATATAGGAGAGAGCAGAGGGAAACCTAAATATAAAAACTGCTACTGTAGACGAACGCTTCAACCTAGAAGAACAAAATTTGGTGAGCCAAGTGGGATTTGTGTACTGATCATTACCACCAAGTATCATCAAGATTGGGTGAAAAAATATTTGCTGGTATTTCGGAAACTCGTTAATCCTTAATAGCTTGACAACCCCTCTCAATGAAAGAGCTTTTCCACAGTCTGTGCTTAGGGCTACTTGAAGAGGAAACAAACCATAGAAACAAAACTGAGAACTCCTTTATTTTGTCAAGTTTCAAAGAGCTACTACGAACCATGTTGGATTTAGTGTTCCAAATTCATCTATCTATATAGGAGAGCCAGAGGGAATCCTAAATATGAAAACTGCTTCTGTAGACGAAACTTTCAACCTAGAAAAACAAAATTTGGTGAGCCAAGTGGGATTTGTGTACTGATCATTACCACCAAGTATCATCAAGATTGGGTGAAAAAATATTTGCTGGTATTTCGGAAACTCGTTAATTCTTAGAAGCTTGACAACCCCTCTCAATGAAAGTGCTTTTACACAGTGTGTGCTTAGGGCTACATAAAGAGGAAACAAACCATAGAGACAAAACTGAGAACTCCTTTATTTTGTCAAGTTTCAAAGAGCTACTACAAACCATGTTGGATTTAGAGTTCCAAATTCATCTATCTATATAGGATTGAGCAGATGGAAATCTAAATATAAAAACTGCTACTGTAGACGAACGCTTCAACCTAGACGAACAAAATTTGGTGAGCCAAGTGGGATTTGTGTACTGATCATTACCACCAAGTATCATCAAGATTGCGTGAAAAAATATTTGCAGGTATTTCGGAAACTCGTTAATTCTTAGAAGGTTGGCAACCCCTATCAATGAAAGTGCTTTTCCACAGTCGGCACGTAGGGCTACTTGAAGAGGAAACAAATCATAGAGACAAAACTGAGAACTCCTTTATTTTTTCATGTTTCAAAGAGCTACTACAAACCATGTTGGATTTTGAGTTCCAATTCATCTATCTATATAGGAGAGAACAGAAGGAAACCTAATAATAAAAAGTGCTACTGTACACGAACGCTTCAACCGAGAAGAACAAAATTTCGTGAGCCAAGTGGGATTTGTGTACTAATCATTACCACAAAGTATCATCAAGATCGGGTGAAAAAATATTTGCTGGTATTTCGGAAACTCGTTAATTCTTAGAAGGTTGGCAACCCCTCTCAATGAAAGTGCTTTTCCACAGTCTGTTCGTAGGGCTACTTGAAGAGGAAACAAACCATAGAGACAAAACTGAGAACTCCTTTATTTTGTCAAGTTTCAAAGAGCTACTACAAACCATGTTGGATTTAGAGTTCCAAATTCATCTATCTATATAGGATTGAGCAGATGGAAATCTAAATATAAAAACTGCAACTGTAGACGAACACTTCAACCTAGAAGAACAAAATTTGGTGAGCCAAGTGGGATTTCGGTACTGATCATTACCACCAAGTATCATCAAGATTGGGTGAAAAAATATTTGCAGGTATTTCGGAAACTCGTTAATTCTTAGAAGGTTGGTAACCCCTCTCAATGAAAGTGCTTTTCCACAGTCTGTGCCTAGGGCTACTCAAGAGGAAACAAACTATAGAGACAAAACTGAGAACTCCTTTATTTTGTCAAATTTCAAAGAGATACTACAAACCATGTTGGATATAGAGTTCTAAATTCATCTATCTATATAGGAGAGAACAGAAGGAAACCTAATAATAAAAAGTGCTACTGTAGATGAACGCTTCAACCTCTACCTAGAAGAACAAAATTTCGTGAGCCAAGTTGGATTGGTGTACTGATCATTACCACCAAGTATCATCAAGATTGGGTGAAAAATATTTGCTGGTATTTGGGAAAATCGTTAATTCTTAGAAACTTGGCAACCCCTCTCAATGAAAGTGCTTTTACACAGTCTGTGCTTAGGGTACTTAAAGAGGAAACAAACCATAGATACAAAACTGAGAACTCCTTTATTTTGTCAAGTTTCAAAGAGCTACTACAAACCATGTTGGATTTAGAGTTCCAAATTCATCTATCTATATAGGAGAGAGCAATGGAAATCTAAATATAAAAACTGCTACTGCAGACGAACGCTTCAACCTAGAAGAACAAAATTTGGTGAGCCACGTGGGATTTGTGTACTGATCATTACCACCAAGTATCATCAAGATTGGGTGAAAAAATATTTGCAGGTATTTCGGAAACTCGTTAATTCTTAGAAGGTTGGCAACCCCTTTCAATGAAAGTGCTTTACCACAGTCTGTGCCTAGGGCTACTTGAAGAGGAAACAAACCATAGAGAAAAAACTGAAAACTCCTTTATTTTGTCAAGTTTCAAAGAGCTACTCCAAACCATGTTGGATCTAGAGTTCCAATTTCATCTATCTATATAGGAGAGAACAGAAGGAAACCTAAATATAAAAATTGCTACTGAACACGAACGGTTCAACCTAGAAGAAGAAAATTTTGTGAGCCAAGTGGGATTTGTGTACTGATCATTACCACCAAGTATCATCAAGATTGCCTAAAAAAATATTTGCTGGTATTTCGGAAACTCGTTAATTCTTAGAAGCTTGCCAACCCCTCTCGATGAAAGTGCTTTTCCACAGTCTGTGCTTAGGGCTACTTAAAGAGGAAACAAACCATAGAGACAAAACTGAGAACTCCTATATTTTGTCAAGTTTCAAAGAGCTACTACAAACCATGTTGGATTTAGAGTTCCAAATTCATCTATCTATATAGGAGAGAACAGAAGGAAACTTAAATATAAAAACTGCTACTGTACACGAACGATTCAACCTAGAAGAACAAAATTTGGTGAGCCAAGTGGGATTTGTGTACTGATCAATACCACCAAGTATCATCAAGATTGCGTAAAAAAATATTTGCTGGTATTTCGGAAACTCGTTAATTCTTAGAAACTTGGCAACGCCTCTCGATGAAAGTGCTGTTCCACAGTCTGTGCCTAGGGCTACTTGAAGAGGAAACAAACCATAGAGACAAAACGGAGAACTCCTTTATTTTGTCAAGTTTCAAAGAGCTACTACGAACCATGTGGGATTTAGAGTTCCGAATTCATCTATCTATATAGGAGAGAACAGAAGGAAACCTAAATATAAAAACTGCTACTGTACACGAACGCTTCAACCTAGAAGAACAAAATTTCGTGAGCCAAGTGGGATTTGTGTACTAATCATTACCACCAAGTATCATCAAGATCGGGTGAAAAAATATTTGCTGGTATTTCGGGAAGTCGTTAATTCTTAGCAGCTTGGCAACACCTCTCAATGAAAGTGCTTTTACACAGTCTGTGCTGAGGGCTACTTGAAGAGGAAACAAACCATAGAGGCAAAACTGAGAACTCCTTTATTTTGTAAAGTTTCAAAGAGCTACTAAAAAAATGTTGGATTTAGAGTTCCACATTCATCTATCTATATAGGAGAGAACAGAGGGAAAACTAAAAATAAAAACTACTACTGTAGATGAACGCTTCAACCTAGAAGAACAAAATTTGGTGAGCCAAGTGGGATTTGTGTACTGATCATTACCACCAAGTATCAACAAGATTGGGTGAAAAATATTTGCTGGTATTTGGGAAAAACTTTAATTCTTAGAAGCTTGGCAACCCCTCTCAATGAAAGTGATTTTACACAGTCTGTGCTTAGGGCTACTTAAAGTGGAAACAAACCATTGAGACAAAACTGAGAACTCCTTTTTTTTGTCAAGTTTCAAAGAGATACTACAAACCATGTTGGATTTAGAGTTCCAAATTCATCTATCTATATAGGAGAGAGCAGAGGGAAACCTAAATATAAAAACTGCTACTGTAGACGAAAGCTTCAACCTAGAAAAACAAAATTTGGTGAGCCAAGTGGGATTTGTGTACTGATCATTACCACCAAGTATCATCAAGATTGGTTGAAAAAATATTTGCTGGTATTTCGGAAACTCGTTAATTCTTAGAAGCTTGGAAACCCGTCTCGATGAAAGTGCTTTTCCACAGTCTGTGCCTAGGGCTATGAAGAGGAAACAAACCTTAGAGACAAAACTGAGAACTCCTTTATATTGTCAGGTTTCCAAGAGCTACTACGAACCATGTTGGATTTAGAGTTCCAAATTCATCTATCTATATAGGAGAGAACGGAGGAAAACCTAAATATAAAAACTGCTACTGTAGACGAACGCTTCAAAATAGAAGAACAAAATTTGGTGAGTTAAGTGGAATTTGTGTACTGATCATTACCACCAAGTATCATCAAGATTGGGAGAAAAAATATTTGCTGGTGTTTGGGACACTCGTTAATTCTTAGAAGCTTGGCAACAACTCTCAATGAAAGTGCTTTTCCACAGTCTGTGCCTAGGGCTACTTGAAGAGAAAACAAACCATAGAGACAAAACTGAGAACTCCTTTATTTTGTCAAGTTTCAAAGAGCTACTAGGAACCATGTTGGATTTAGAGTTCCAAATTCATCTATCTATATAGGAGAGAGCAGAGTTAAAACTAAATATAAAAGCAACTACTGTAGATGAACGCTTCAACCTAGAAGAACAAAATTTGGTGAGCCAAGTGGAATTTGTGTACTGATCATTACCACCAAGTATCATCAAGATTGGGTGAAAAAATATTTGCTGCTATTTCGGAAACTCGTAAATTCTTAGAAGCTTGACAACCCCTCTCAATGAAAGTGCTTTTACACAGTGTGTGCTTAGCCCTACATAAAGAGGAAACAAACCATAGAGACAAAACTGAGAACTCCTTTATTTTGTCAAGTTTCAAAGAGATACTACAAACCATGTTGGATTTAGAGTTCCAAATTCATCTATCTATATAGGAGAGAGCAGAGGGAAACCTAAATATAAAAACTGCTACTGTAGACGAACGCTTCAACCTAGAAGAACAAAATTTGGTGAGCCAAGTGGGATTTGTGTACTGATCATTACCACCAAGTATCATCAAGATTGGGTGAAAAAATATTTGCTGGTATTTCGGAAACTCGTTAATTCTTAGAAGCTTGACAACCCCTCTCAATGAAAGTGCTTTTCCACAGTCTGTGCTTAGGGCTACTTGAAGAGGAAACAAACCATAGAGACAAAACTGAGAACTCCTTTATTTTGGCAAGTTTCAAAGAGCTACTACGAACCATGTTGGATTTAGTGTTCCAAATTCATCTATCTATGTAGGAGAGATCAGAGGGAATCCTAAATATGAAAACTGCTTCTGTAGACGAACGCTTCAACCTAGAAAAACAAAATTTGGTGAGCCAAGTGGGATTTGTGTACTGATCATTACCACCAAGTATCATCAAGATTGGGTGAAAAAACTATTTGCTGGTATTTCGGAAACTCGTTAATTCTTAGAAGCTTGACAACCCCTCTCAATGAAAGTGCTTTTACACAGTGTGTGCTTAGGGCTACAAAAAGAGGAAACAAACCATAGAGACAAAACTGAGAACTCCTTTATTTTGTCAGGTTTCAAAGAGCTACTACAAACCATGTTGGATTTAGAGTTCCAATTCATCTATCTATATAGGAGAGAACAGAAGGAAACCTAATAATAAAAAGTGCTACTGTACACGAACGCTTCAACCAAGAAGAACAAAATTTCGTGAGCCAACTGGGATTTGTGTACTAATCATTACCACAAAGTATCATCAAGATCGGGTGAAAAAATATTTGCTGGTATTTCGGAAACTCGTTAATTCTTAGAAGGTTGGCAACCAATCTCAATGAAAGTGATTTTACACAGTCTGTGCTTAGGGCTACTTAAAGCGGAAACAAACCATAGAGACAAAACTGAGAACTCCTTTATTTTGTCAAGTTTCAAAGAGATACTACAAACCATGTTGGATTTAGAGTTCCAAATTCATCTATCTATATAGGAGAGAGCAGAGGGAAACCTAAATATAAAAACTGCTACTGTAGACGAACGCTTCAACCTAGAAGAACAAAATTTGGTGAGCCAAGTGGGATTTGTGTACTGATCATTACCACCAAGTATCATCAAGATTGGGTGAAAAAATATTTGCTGGTATTTCGGAAACTCGTTAATCCTTAATAGCTTGACAACCCCTCTCAATGAAAGAGCTTTTCCACAGTCTGTGCTTAGGGCTACTTGAAGAGGAAACAAACCATAGAAACAAAACTGAGAACTCCTTTATTTTGTCAAGTTTCAAAGAGCTACTACGAACCATGTTGGATTTAGTGTTCCAAATTCATCTATCTATATAGGAGAGCCAGAGGGAATCCTAAATATGAAAACTGCTTCTGTAGACGAAACTTTCAACCTAGAAAAACAAAATTTGGTGAGCCAAGTGGGATTTGTGTACTGATCATTACCACCAAGTATCATCAAGATTGGGTGAAAAAATATTTGCTGGTATTTCGGAAACTCGTTAATTCTTAGAAGCTTGACAACCCCTCTCAATGAAAGTGCTTTTACACAGTGTGTGCTTAGGGCTACATAAAGAGGAAACAAACCATAGAGACAAAACTGAGAACTCCTTTATTTTGTCAAGTTTCAAAGAGCTACTACAAACCATGTTGGATTTAGAGTTCCAAATTCATCTATCTATATAGGATTGAGCAGATGGAAATCTAAATATAAAAACTGCTACTGTAGACGAACGCTTCAACCTAGACGAACAAAATTTGGTGAGCCAAGTGGGATTTGTGTACTGATCATTACCACCAAGTATCATCAAGATTGCGTGAAAAAATATTTGCAGGTATTTCGGAAACTCGTTAATTCTTAGAAGGTTGGCAACCCCTATCAATGAAAGTGCTTTTCCACAGTCGGCACGTAGGGCTACTTGAAGAGGAAACAAATCATAGAGACAAAACTGAGAACTCCTTTATTTTTTCATGTTTCAAAGAGCTACTACAAACCATGTTGGATTTTGAGTTCCAATTCATCTATCTATATAGGAGAGAACAGAAGGAAACCTAATAATAAAAAGTGCTACTGTACACGAACGCTTCAACCGAGAAGAACAAAATTTCGTGAGCCAAGTGGGATTTGTGTACTAATCATTACCACAAAGTATCATCAAGATCGGGTGAAAAAATATTTGCTGGTATTTCGGAAACTCGTTAATTCTTAGAAGGTTGGCAACCCCTCTCAATGAAAGTGCTTTTCCACAGTCTGTTCGTAGGGCTACTTGAAGAGGAAACAAACCATAGAGACAAAACTGAGAACTCCTTTATTTTGTCAAGTTTCAAAGAGCTACTACAAACCATGTTGGATTTAGAGTTCCAAATTCATCTATCCATATAAGAGAGAACAGAGGGAATCCTAAATATAAAAACTGCTACTGTAGACGAATGCTTCAACCTAGAAGAACAAAATTTGGTTAGCCAAGTGGGATTTGTGTACTGATCATTACCACCAAGTATCATCAAGATTGGGTGAAAAAATATTTGCTGGTATTTCGGAAACTCGTTAATTCTTAGAAGGTTGGCAACCCCTATCAATGAAAGTGCTTTTACACAGTCTGTGCCTAGGGCTACTTGAAGAGGAAACAAACCATAGAGACAAAACTGAGTACTCCTTTATTTTGTCAAGTTTCAAAGAGCTACTACAAACCATGTTGGATTTAGAGTTCCAAATTCATCTATCTATATAGGAGAGAACAGAAGGAAACCTAAATATAAAACTGCTACTGTACACGAACGCTACAACCTAGATGAACAAAATTTTCTGAGCCAAGTGGGATTTGTGTACTAATCATTACCACCAAGTATCATCAAGTTCGAGTAAAAAAATATTTGCTGGTATTTCGGGAAGTCGTTAATTCTTAGAAGCTTGGCATGCCCTCTCAATGAAAGTGCTTTTCCACAGTCTGTGCTGAGGGCAACTTGAAGAGGAAACAAACCATAGAGACAAAACTGAGAATTCCTTTATTTTTTAAAGTTTCAAAGAGCTACTACAAACCATGTTGGATTTAGAGTTCCACATTCATCTATCTATATTTGAGAGAACAGAGGGAAAGCTAAATATAAATACTGCTACTGTAGACGAACGCTTCAAAATAGAAGAACAAAATTTGGTGAGCCAAGTGGGATTTGTGTACTGATCATTACCACCAAGTATCATCAAGATTGGGGAAAAAATATTTGCAGGCATTTCGGAAACTCGTTAATTCTTAGAAGGTTTGCAACCCCTCTCAATGAAAGTGCTTTTCCACAGTATGTGCCTAGGGCTACTTGAAGAGGAAACAAACCATAGAGACAAAACTGAGAACTCCTTTATTTTGTCAAGTTTCAAAGAGCTACTACAAACCATGTTGGATTTAGAGTTCCAAATTCATCTATCTATATAGGAGAGAACAGAAGGAAACCTAATAATAAAAAGTGCTACTGTACACGAACGCTTCAACCGGGAAGAACAAAATTTCGTGAGCCAAGTGGGATTTGTGTACTAATCATTACCACCAAGTATCATCAAGATCGGGTGAAAAAATATTTGCTGGTATTTCGGAAACTCGTTAATTCTTAGAAGCTTGGCCACCCCTCTCAATGAAAGTGATTTTCCACAGTCTGCGCTGAGGGCTACATGAAGAGGAAACAAACCATAGAGACAAAACTGAGAACTCTGTATTTTGTCAAGTTTCAAAGAGCTACTCCAAACCATGTTGGATTTAGAGTTCCAAATTCATCTATCTATATAGGAGAGAACAGAAGGAAACCTAAATATAAAAACTGCTACTGTACACGAACTCTTCAACCTAGAAGAACAAAATTTGGTGAGCCAAGTGGGATTTGTGTACTGATCATTACCACCAAGTATCATCAAGATTGCGTAAAAAAATATTTGCTGGTATTTCGGAAACTCGTTAATTCTTAGAAGCTTGGCAACCCCTCTCGATGAAAGTGCTTTTCCACAGTCTGTGCCTAGGGCTACATGAAGAGGAAACAAACCATAGAGACAAAACTGAGAACTCCTTTATTTTGTCAAGTTTCAAAGAGCTACTACAAACCATGTTGGATTTAGAGTTCCAAATTCATCTATCTATATAGGAGAGAACAGAGGGAAACCTAAATATTAAAACTGCTTCTGTAGACGAACGCTTCAACCTAGAAGAACAATATTTGGTGAGCCAAGTGGGAATTTTGTACTGATCATTACCACCAAGTTTCATCAAGATTGGGTGAAAAAATATTTGCTGGTATTTCGGAAACTCGTTAATTCTTAGAAGCTTGACAACCCCTCTCAATGAAAGTGCTTTTACACAGTCTGTGCTTAGGGCTACTTAAAGAGGAAACAAACCATAGAGACAAAACTGAAAACTCCTTTATTTTGTCAAGTTTCAAAGAGCTACTACAAACCATGTTGGATTTAGAGTTCCAAATTCATCTATCTATATAGGATTGAGCAGATGGAAATCTAAATATAAAAACTGCTACTGTAGACGAACGCTTCAACCTAGAAGAACAAAATTTGGTGAGCCAAGTGGGATTTGGGTACTGATCATTACCACCAAGTATCATCAAGATTGGGTGAAAAAATATTTGCAGGTATTTCGGAAACTCGTTAATTCTTAGAAGGTTGGTAACCCCTCTCAATGAAAGTGCTTTTCCACAGTCTGTGCCTAGGGCTACTCAAGAGGAAACAAACCATAGAGACAAAACTGAGAACTCCTTTTTTTGTCAAGTTTCAAAGAGCTACTACAAACCATGTTGGATATAGAGTTCCAAATTCATCTATCTATATAGGAGAGAACAGAAGGAAACCTAATAATAAAAAGTGCTACTGTAGATGAACGCTTCAACCTCAACCTAGAAGAACAAAATTTCGTGAGCCAAGTTGGATTTGTGTACTGATCATTACCACCAAGTATCATCAAGATTGGGTGAAAAATATTTGCTGGTATTTGGGAAAATCATTAATTCTTAGAAGGTTGGCAACCCCTCTCAATGAAAGTGCTTTTCCACAGTCTGTGCCTAGGGCTACTTGAAGAGGAAACAAACCATAGAGACAAAACTGAAAACTCCTTTATTTTGTCAAGTTTCAAAGAGCTACTCCAAACCATGTTGGATTTAGAGTTCCAAATTCATCTATCTATATAGGAGAGAACAGAAGGAAACCTAAATATAAAAACTGCTACTGTACACGAACGGTTCAAACTAGAAGAAGAAAATATTGTGAGCCAAGTGGGATTTGTGTACTGATCATTACCACCAAGTATCATCAAGATTGCGTAAAAAAATATTTGCTGGTATTTCGGAAACTCATTAATTCTTAGAAGCTTGCCAACCCCTCTCGATGAAAGTGCTTTTCCACAGTCTGTGTTTAGGGCTACTTAAAGAGGAAACAAACCATAGAGACAAAACTGAGAACTCCTTTATTTTGTCAAGTTTCAAAGAGCTACTACAAACCATGTTGGATTTAGAGTTCCAAATTCATCTATCTATATAGGAGAGAACAGAAGGAAACTTAAATATAAAAACTGCTACTGTACACGAACGCTTCAACCTAGAAGAACAAAATTTGGTGAGCCAAGTGGGATTTGTGTACTGATCATTACCACCAAGTATCATCAAGATTGCGTAAAAAAATATTTGCCGGTATTTCGGAAACTCGTTAATTCTTAGAAACTTGGCAACGCCTCTCGATGAAAGTGCTGTTCCACAGTCTGTGCATAGGGCTACTTGAAGAGGAAACAAACCATAGAGACAAAACTGAGAACTCCTTTATTTTGTCAAGTTTCAAAGAGCTACTACGAACCATGTTGGATTTAGAGTTCCAAATTCATCTATCTATATAGGAGAGAGCAGAGGGAAACCTAAATATAAAAACTGCTACTGTACACGAACGCTTCAACGTAGAAGAACAAAATTTGGTGAGCCAAGTGGGATTTGTGTACTGATCATTACCACCAAGTATCATCAAGATTGGGTGAAAAAATATTTGCTGGTATTTCGGAAACTCGTTAATTCTTAGAAGCTTGACAACCCCTCTCAATGAAAGTGCTTTTCCACAGTCTGTGCTTAGGGCTACTTGAAGAGGAAACAAACCATAGAGAAAAAACTGAGAACTCCTTTATTTTGTCAAGATTCAAAGAGCTACTACGAACCATGTTGGATTTAGTGTTCCAAATTCATCTATCTATATAGGAGAGATCAGAGGGAATAATAAATATAAAAACTGCTTCTGTAGACGAACGCTTCAACCTAGAAGAACAAAATTTGGTGAGCCAAGTGGGATTTGTGTACTGATCATTACCACCAAGTATCATCAAGATTGGGTGAAAAAATATTTGCTGGTATTTCGGAAACTCGTTAATTCTTAGAAGCTTGACAACCCCTCTCAATGAAAGTGCTTTTACACAGTGTGTGCTTAGGGCTACATAAAGAGGAAACAAACCATAGAGACAAAACTGAGAACTTCTTTATTTTGTCAAGTTTCAAAGAGCTACTACAAACCATGTTGGATTTAGAGTTCCAAATTCATCTATCTATATAGGATTGAGCAGATGGAAATCTAAATATAAAAACTGCTACTGTAGACGAACGCTTCAACCTAGAAGAACAAAATTTGGTGAGCCAAGTGGGATTTGTGTACTGATCATTACCACCAAGTATCATCAAGATTGGGTGAAAAAATATTTGCAGGTATTTCGGAAACTCGTTAATTCTTAGAAGGTTGGCAACCCCTATCAATGAAAGTGCTTTTCCACAGTATGCGCGTAGGGCTACTTGAAGAGGAAACAAACCATAGAGACAAAACTGAGAACTCCTTTATTTTGTCATGTTTCAAAGAGCTACTACAAACCATGTTGGATTTAGAGTTCCAATTCATCTATCTATATAGGAGAGAACAGAAGGAAACCTAATAATAAAAAGTGCTACTGTACACGAACGCTTCAACCGAGAAGAACAAAATTTCGTGAGCCAAGTGGGATTTGTGTACTAATCATTACCACAAAGTATCATCAAGATCGGGTGAAAAAATATTTGCTGGTATTTCGGAAACTCGTTAATTCTTAGAAGGTTGGCAACCCCTATCAATGAAAGTGCTTTTACACAGTCTGTGCCTAGGGCTACTTGAAGAGGAAACAAACCATAGAGACAAAACTGATACTCCTTTATTTTGTCAAGTTTCAAAGAGCTACTACGAACCATGTGGGATTTAGAGTTCCAAATTCATCTATCTATATAGGAGAGAGCAGAGGGAAACCTAAATATAAAAACTGCTACTGTACACGAACGCTTCAACCTAGAAGAACAAAATTTGGTGAGCCAAGTGGGATTTGTGTACTGATCATTACCACCAAGTATCATCAAGATTGGGTGAAAAAATATTTGCTGGTATTTCGGAAACTCGTTAATTCTTAGAAGCTTGACAACCCCTCTCAATGAAAGTGCTTTTCCACAGTCTGTGCTTAGGGCTACTTGAAGAGGAAACAAACCATAGAGACAAAACTGAGAACTCCTTTATTTTGTCAAGTTTCAAAGAGCTACTACGAACCATGTTGGATTTAGTGTTCCAAATTCATCTATCTATATAGGAGAGATCAGAGGGAATCTAAATATAAAAACTGCTTCTGTAGACGACCGCTTCAACCTAGAAAAAAAAATTTGGTGAGCCAAGTGGGATTTGTGTACTGATCATTTCCACCAAGTATCATCAAGATTGGGTGAAAAAATATTTGCTGGTATTTCGGAAACGCGTTAATCCTTAGAAGCTTGACAACCCCTCTCAATGAAAGTGCTTTTACACAGTCTGTGCTTATGGCTACTTAAAGAGGAAACAAACCATAGAGACAAAACTGAGTACTCTTTTAATTTGTCAAGTTTCAAATAGCTACTACAAACCATGTTGGATTTAGAGTTCCAAATTCATCTATCTATATAGGATTGAGCAGATGGAAATCTAAATATAAAAACTGCTACTGTAGACGAACGCTTCAACCTAGAAGAACAACATTTGGTGAGCGAAGTGGGATTTGTGTACTGATCATTACCACCAAGTATCATCAAGATTGGGTGAAAAAATATTTGCAGGTATTTCGGAAACTCGATAATTCTTAGAAGGTTGGCAACCCCTCTCAATGAAAGTGCTTTTCCACAGTCTGTGCCTAGGGCTACTTGAAGAGGAAACAATCCATAGAGACAAAAACTGAGAACTCCTTTATTTTGTCAAGTTTCAAAGAGCTACTACAAAGCATGTTGGATTTAGAGTTCCACATTTATCTATCTATATAGGAGAGAACAGAAGGAAACCTAAATAAAAAACTGCTACTGTACATGAACGCTTCAATCTAGAAGAACAAAATTTCCTGAGCCAAGTGGGATTTGTGTACTAATCATTACCACCAAGTATCATCAAGTTCGGGTGAAAAAATATTTGCTGGTATTTCGGGAAGTCGTTAATTCTTAGAAGGTTGGCAACCCCTCTCAATGAAAGTGCTTTTCCACAGTCTGTGCGTAGGGCTACTTGAAGAGGAAACAAACCATAGAGACAAAACTGAGAACTCCTTTATTTTGTCAAATTTCAAAGAGCTACTACAAACCATGTTGGATTTAGAGTTCCAAATTCATCTATCTATATAGGAGAGAGCAGAGGGAATCCTAAATATAAAAACTGCTACTGTAGACCAACGCTTCAACCTAGAAGAACAAAATTTGGTTAGCCAAGTGGGATTTGTGTACTAATCATTACCACCAAGTGTCATCAAGATTGGGTGAAAAAATATTTGCTGGTATTTCGGAAACTCGTTAATTCTTAGAAGGTTGGCAACCCCTATCAATGAAAGTGCTTTTACACAGTCTGTGCCTAGGGCTACTTGAAGAGGAGACAAACCATAGAGACAAAACTGAGTACTCCTTTATTTTGTCAAGTTTCAAAAAGCTACTACAAACCATGTTGGATTTAGAGTTCCACATTCATCTATCTATATAGGAGAGAACAGAAGGAAACCTAAATAAAAAACTGCTACTGTACACGAACGCTTCAACCTAGAAGAACAAAATTTCCTGAGCCAAGTGGGATTGTGTACTAATCATTACCACCAAGTATCATCAAGTTCGGGTGAAAAAATATTTGCTGGAATTTCGGGAAGTCGTTTAATTCTTAGAAGGTTGGCAAACCCTCTCAATGAAAGTGCTTTTCCACAGTCTGTGCTGAGGGCAACTTGAAGAGGAAACAAACCATAGAGACAAAATTGAGAATTCCTTTATTTTGTAAAGTTTCAAAGAGCTACTACAAACCATGTTGGATTTAGAGTTCCACATTCATCTATCTATATAGGAGAGAACAGAGGGAAAACTAAATATAAAAACTGCCACTGTAGACGAACGCTTCAACCTAGAAGAACAAAATTTGGTGAGCCAAGTGGGATTTGTGTACTGATCATTACCACCAAGTATCATCAAGATTGGGTGAAAAATATTTGCTGGTATTTGGGAAAATCTTTAATTATTAGAAGCTTGGCAACTCCTCTCAATGAAAGTGCTTTTACACAGTCTGTGCTTAGGGCTACTTAAAGCGGAAACAAACCATAGAGACAAAACTGAGAACTCCTTTATTTTGTCAAGTTTCAAAGAGCTACTACAAACCATGTTGGATTTAGAGTTCCAAATTCATTTATCTATATAGGAGAGAGCAGAGGGAAACCTAAATATAAAAACTGCTACTGTAGACGAACGCTTCAACCTAGAAGAACAAAATTTGGTGAGCCAAGTGGGATTTGTGTACTGATCATTACCACCAAGTATCATCAAGATTGGGTGAAAAAATATTTGCAGGTATTTCGGAAACTCGTTAATTCTTAGAAGGTTGGCAACCCCTCTCAATGAAAGTGCTTTTCCACAGTCTGTGCCTAGGGCTACTTGAAGAGGAAACAAACCATAGAGACAAAACTGAGAACTCCTTTATTTTGTCATGTTTCAAAGAGCTACTACAAACCATGTTGGATTTAGAGTTCCAAATTCATCTATCTATATAGGAGAGAACAGAAGGAAACCTAATAATAAAAAGTGCTACTGTACACGAACGCATCCGAGAAGAACAAAATTTCGTGAGCCAAATGGGATTTGTGTACTAATCATTACCACCAAGTATCATCAAGATCAGGTGAAAAATATTTGCTGGTATTTCGGAAACTCGTTAATTCTTAGAAGGTTGGCCACCCCTCTCAATGAAAGTGCTGTTCCACAGTCTGTTCGTAGGGCTACGTGAAGAGGAAACAAACCATAGAGACAAAACTGAGAACCTCCTTTATTTTGTAAAGTTTCAAAGACCTACTACAAACCATGTTGGATTTATAGTTCCACAATCATCTATCTATATAGGAGAGAACAGAGGGAAAACTAAATATAAAAACTACTACTGTAGATGAACGCTTCAACCTAGAAGAACAAAATTTGGTGAGCCAAGTGGGATTTGGGTACTGATCATTACCACCAATATCATCAAGATTGGGTGAAAAAATATTTGCTGGTATTTCGGAAAATCGTTAATTATTAGAAGCTTGACAACCCCTCTCAATGAAAGTGCTTTTCCACAGTCTGTGCTTAGGGCTACTTGAATTGGAAACAAATTATAGAGACAAAACTAGAACTCCTTTATTTTGTCAAGTTTCAAAGAGCTACTACGAACCATGTTGGATTTAGAGTTCCAAATTCATCTATCTATATAGGAGAGATCAGAGAAAATCCTAAGTATAAAAACTGCTTCTGTAGACGAACGCTTCAACCTAGAAGAACAAAATTTGGTGAGCCAAGTGGGATTTGTGTACTGATCATTACCACCAAGTATCATCAAGATTGGGTGAAAAATATTTGCTGGTATTTCGGAAACGCGTTAATTCTTAGAAGCTTGACAACCCCTCTCAATGAAAGTTCTTTTACACAGTCTGTGCTTAGGGCTACATAAAGAGGAAACAAACCATAGAGACAAAACTGAGAACTCCTCTATTTTGTCAAGTTTCAAAGAGCTACTACAAACCATGTTGGATTTAGAGTTCCAAATTCATCTATCTATATAGGATTGAGCAGATGGAAATCTAAATATAAAAACTGCTACTGTAGACGAACGCTTCAACCTAGAAGAACAAAATTTTGAGCCAAGTGGGATTTGTGTACTGATCATTACCACCAAGTATCATCAAGATTGGGTGAAAAAATATTGCTGGTATTTCGGAAACTCGTTAATTCTTAGAAGCTTGACAACCCCTCTCAATGAAAGTGCTTTTCCACAGTCTGTGCTTAGGGCTACTTGAAGAGGAAACAAACCATAGAGACAAAACTGAGAACTCCTTTATTTTGTCAAGTTTCAAAGAGCTACTTCGAACCATGTTGGATTTAGTGTTCCAAATTCATCTATCTATATAGGAGAGATCAGAGGGAATCCTAAATATAAAAACTGCTTCTGTAGACGAACGCTTCAACCTAGAAAAAAAAAATTTGGTGAGCCAAGTGAGATTTGTGTACTGATCATTACCACCAAGTATCATCAAGATTGGGTGAAAAAATATTTGCTGGTATTTTGGAAACTCGTTAATTCTTAGAAGGTTGGCAACCCCTCTCAATGAAAGTGCTTTTCCACAGTCTGTGCTGAGGGCAACTTGAAGAGGAAACAAGCCATAGAGACAAAACTGAGAATTCCTTTATTTTGTAAAGTTTCAAAGAGCTACTACAAACCATGTTGGATTTAGAGTTCCACATTCATCTATCTATATAGGAGAGAACAGAGGGAAAACTAAATATTAAAACTGCTACTGTAGACGAACGCTTCAACCTAGAAGAACAGAATTTGGTGAGCCAAGTGGGATTTGTGTACTGATCATTACCACCAAGTATCATCAAGATTGGGTGAAAAATATTTGCTGGTATTTGGGAAAATCGTTAATTATTAGAAGCTTGGCAACCCCTCTCAATGAAAGTGCTGTTACACAGTCTGTGCTTCGGGCTACTTAAAGCGGAAACAAATCATAGAGACAAACTGAGAACTCCTTTATTTTGTCAAGTTTCAAAGAGCTACTACAAACCATGTTGGATTTAGAGTTCCAAATTCATCTATCTATATAGGAGAGAGCAGAGGAAACCTAAATATAAAAAATGCTACTGTAGATGAACGCTTCAACCTAGAAGAACAAAATTTGGTGAGCCAAGTGGGATTTGTGTACTGATCATTACCACCAAGTATCATCACGATTGGGTGAAAAAATATTTGCTAATATTTCGGAAACGCGATAATTCTTAGAAGCTTGACAACCCCTTTCAATGAAAGTGCTTTTACACAGTCTGTGCTTAGGGCTACTTAAAGAGGAAACAAACCATAGAGACAAAACTGAGAACTCCTTTATTTTGTCAAGTTTCAAATAGCTACTACAAACTATGTTGGATTTAGAGTTCCAAATTCATCTATCTATATAGGATTGAGCAGATGGAAATCTAAATATAAAAACTGCTACTGTAGATGAACGCTTTAACCTAGAAGAACAACATTTGGTGAGCCAAGTGGGATTTGTGTACTGATCATTATCACCAAGTATCATCAAGATTGGGTGAAAAAATATTTGCAGGTATTTCGGAAACTCGTTAATTCTTAGAAGGTTGTCAACCCCTCTCAATGAAAGTGCTTTTCCACAGTCTGTGCCTAGGGCTACTTGAAGAGGAAACAATCCATATAGACAAAACTGAGAACTCCTTTATTTTGTCAAGTTTCAAAGAGCTACTACAAAGCATGTTGGATTTAGAGTTCCACATTCATCTATCTATATAGGAGAGAACAGAAGGAAACCTAAATAAAAAACTGCTACTGTACACGAACGCTTCAACCTAGAAGAACAAAATTTCCTGAGCCAAGTGGGATTTGTGTACTAATCATTACCACCAAGTATCATCAAGTTCGGGTGAAAAAATATTTGCTGGTATTTCGGGAAGTCGTTAATTCTTAGAAGGTTGGCAACCCTCTCAATGAAAGTGCTTTTCCACAGTCTGTGCTGAGGGCAACTTGAAGAGGAAACAAACCATAGAGACAAAACTGAGAATTCCTTTATTTTGTAAAGTTTCAAAGAGCTACTACAAACCATGTTGGATTTAGAGTTCCACATTCATCTATCTATATAGGAGAGAACAGAGGGAAAACTAAATATAAAAACTGCTACTGTAGACGAAAGCTTCAACCTAGAAGAACAAAATTTGGTGAGCCAAGTGGGATTTGTGTACTGATCATTACCACCAAGTATCATCAAGATTGGGTGAAAAATATTTGCTGGTATTTGGGAAAATCGTTAATTATTAGAAGCTTGGCAACCCCTCTTAATGAAAGTGCTTTTACACAGTCTGTGCTTAGGGCTACTTAAAGCGGAAACAAACCATAGAGACAAAACTGAGAACTCCTTTATTTTGTCAAGTTTCAAAGAGCTACTACAAACCATGTTGGATTTAGAGTTCCAAATTCATCTATGTATATAGGAGAGCAGAGGGAAACCTAAATATAAAAACTGCTACTGTAGACGAACGCTTCAACCTAGAAGAACAAAGTTTGGTGAGCCAAGTGGGATTTGTGTACTGATCATTACCACCAAGTATCATCAAGATTGGGTGAAAAAATATTTGCTGGTATTTCGGAAACGCGTTAATTCTTAGAAGCTTGACAACCCTTTCAATGAAAGTGCTTTTACACAGTCTGTGCTTAGGGCTACTTAAAGAGGAAACAAACCATAGAGACAAAACTGAGAACTCCTTTATCTTGTCAAGTTTTAAATAGCTACTACAAACCATGTTGGATTTAGAGTTCCAAATTAATCTATCTATATAGGATTGAGCAGATGGAAATCTAAATATAAAAACTGCTACTGTAGACGAACGCTTCAACCTAGAAGAACAACATTTGGTGAGCCAAGTGGGATTTGTGTACTGATCATTACCACCAAGTATCATCAAGATTGGGTGAAAAAATATTTGCAGGTATTTCGGAAACTCGTTAATTCTGAGAAGGTTGGCAACCCCTCTCAATGAAAGTGCTATTCCACAGTCTGTGCCTAGGGCTATTTGAAGAGGAAACAAACCACAGAGACAAAACTGAGAACTCCTTTATTTTGTCAAGTTTCAAAGAGCTACTACAAAGCATGTTGGATTTAGAGTTCCAAATTCATCTATCTATATAGGAGGGAACAGAAGGAAACCTAATAATAAAAAGTGCTACTGTACACGAACGCTTCAACCGAGAAGAACAAATTTCATGAGACAAGTGGGATTTGTGTACTAATCATTACCACCAAGTATCATCAAGTTCGGGTGAAAAAATATTTGCTGGTATTTCGGGAAGACGTTAATTCTTAGAAGGTTGGCAACCCCTCTCAATGAAAGTGCTTTTCCACAGTCTGTGCTGAGGGCAACTTGAAGAGGAAACAAGCCATAGAGACAAAACTGAGAATTCCTTTATTTTGTAAAGTTTCAAAGAGCTACTACAAACCATGTTGGATTTAGAGTTCCACATTCATCTATCTATATAGGAGAGAACAGAGGGAAAACTAAATATAAAAACTGCTACTGTAGACGAACGCTTCAACCTAGAAGAACAAAATTTGGTGAGCCAAGTGGGATTTGTGTACTGATCATTACCACCAAGTATCATCAAGATTGGGTGAAAAATATTTGCTGGTATTTGGGAAAATCGTTAATTATTAGAAGCTTGGCAACCCCTCTCAATGAAAGTGCTGTTACACAGTCTGTGCTTCGGGCTACTTAAAGCGGAAACAAATCATAGAGACAAAACTGAGAACTCCTTTATTTTGTCAAGTTTCAAAGAGCTACTACAAACCATGTTGGATTTAGAGTTCCAAATTCATCTATCTATATAGGAGAGAGCAGAGGGAAACCTAAATATAAAAACTGCTACTGTAGATGAACGCTTCAACCTAGAAGAACAAAATTTGGTGAGCCAAGTGGGAATTGTGTACTGATCATTACCACCAAGTATCATCACGATTGGGTGAAAAAATATTTGCTGGTATTTCGGAAACGCGTTAATTCTTAGAAGCTTGACAACCCCTTTCAATGAAAGTGCTTTTACACAGTCTGTGCTTAGGGCTACTTAAAGAGGAAACAAACCATAGAGACAAAACTGAGAACTCCTTTATTTTGTCAAGTTTCAAATAGCTACTACAAACTATGTTGGATTTAGAGTTCCAAATTCATCTATCTATATAGGATTGAGCAGATGGAAATCTAAATATAAAAACTGCTACTGTAGATGAACGCTTTAACCTAGAAGAACAACATTTGGTGAGCCAAGTGGGATTTGTGTACTGATCATTATCACCAAGTATCATCAAGATTGGGTGAAAAAATATTTGCAGGTATTTCGGAAACTCGTTAATTCTTAGAAGGTTGTCAACCCCTCTCAATGAAAGTGCTTTTCCACAGTCTGTGCCTAGGGCTACTTGAAGAGGAAACAATCCATATAGACAAAACTGAGAACTCCTTTATTTTGTCAAGTTTCAAAGAGCTACTACAAAGCATGTTGGATTTAGAGTTCCACATTCATCTATCTATATAGGAGAGAACAGAAGGAAACCTAAATAAAAAACTGCTACTGTACACGAACGCTTCAACCTAGAAGAACAAAATTTCCTGAGCCAAGTGGGATTTGTGTACTAATCATTACCACCAAGTATCATCAAGTTCGGGTGAAAAAATATTTGCTGGTATTTCGGGAAGTCGTTAATTCTTAGAAGGTTGGCAACCCCTCTCAATGAAAGTGCTTTTCCACAGTCTGTGCTGAGGGCAACTTGAAGAGGAAACAAACCATAGAGACAAAACTGAGAATTCCTTTATTTTGTAAAGTTTCAAAGAGCTACTACAAACCATGTTGGATTTAGAGTTCCACATTCATCTATCTATATAGGAGAGAACAGAGGGAAAACTAAATATAAAAACTGCTACTGTAGACGAAAGCTTCAACCTAGAAGAACAAAATTTGGTGAGCCAAGTGGGATTTGTGTACTGATCATTACCACCAAGTATCATCAAGATTGGGTGAAAAATATTTGCTGGTATTTGGGAAAATCGTTAATTATTAGAAGCTTGGCAACCCCTCTTAATGAAAGTGCTTTTACACAGTCTGTGCTTAGGGCTACTTAAAGCGGAAACAAACCATAGAGACAAAACTGAGAACTCCTTTATTTTGTCAAGTTTCAAAGAGCTACTACAAACCATGTTGGATTTAGAGTTCCAAATTCATCTATGTATATAGGAGAGCAGAGGGAAACCTAAATATAAAAACTGCTACTGTAGACGAACGCTTCAACCTAGAAGAACAAAGTTTGGTGAGCCAAGTGGGATTTGTGTACTGATCATTACCACCAAGTATCATCAAGATTGGGTGAAAAAATATTTGCTGGTATTTCGGAAACGCGTTAATTCTTAGAAGCTTGACAACCCCTTTCAATGAAAGTGCTTTTACACAGTCTGTGCTTAGGGCTACTTAAAGAGGAAACAAACCATAGAGACAAAACTGAGAACTCCTTTATCTTGTCAAGTTTTAAATAGCTACTACAAACCATGTTGGATTTAGAGTTCCAAATTAATCTATCTATATAGGATTGAGCAGATGGAAATCTAAATATAAAAACTGCTACTGTAGACGAACGCTTCAACCTAGAAGAACAACATTTGGTGAGCCAAGTGGGATTTGTGTACTGATCATTACCACCAAGTATCATCAAGATTGGGTGAAAAAATATTTGCAGGTATTTCGGAAACTCGTTAATTCTGAGAAGGTTGGCAACCCCTCTCAATGAAAGTGCTATTCCACAGTCTGTGCCTAGGGCTATTTGAAGAGGAAACAAACCACAGAGACAAAACTGAGAACTCCTTTATTTTGTCAAGTTTCAAAGAGCTACTACAAAGCATGTTGGATTTAGAGTTCCAAATTCATCTATCTATATAGGAGGGAACAGAAGGAAACCTAATAATAAAAAGTGCTACTGTACACGAACGCTTCAACCGAGAAGAACAAAATTTCATGAGACAAGTGGGATTTGTGTACTAATCATTACCACCAAGTATCATCAAGTTCGGGTGAAAAAATATTTGCTGGTATTTCGGGAAGACGTTAATTCTTAGAAGGTTGGCAACCCCTCTCAATGAAAGTGCTTTTCCACAGTCTGTGCTGAGGGCAACTTGAAGAGGAAACAAGCCATAGAGACAAAACTGAGAATTCCTTTATTTTGTAAAGTTTCAAAGAGCTACTACAAACCATGTTGGATTTAGAGTTCCACATTCATCTATCTATATAGGAGAGAACAGAGGGAAAACTAAATATAAAAACTGCTACTGTAGACGAACGCTTCAACCTAGAAGAACAAAATTTGGTGAGCCAAGTGGGATTTGTGTACTGATCATTACCACCAAGTATCATCAAGATTGGGTGAAAAATATTTGCTGGTATTTGGGAAAATCGTTAATTATTAGAAGCTTGGCAACCCCTCTCAATGAAAGTGCTGTTACACAGTCTGTGCTTCGGGCTACTTAAAGCGGAAACAAATCATAGAGACAAAACTGAGAACTCCTTTATTTTGTCAAGTTTCAAAGAGCTACTACAAACCATGTTGGATTTAGAGTTCCAAATTCATCTATCTATATAGGAGAGAGCAGAGGGAAACCTAAATATAAAAACTGCTACTGTAGATGAACGCTTCAACCTAGAAGAACAAAATTTGGTGAGCCAAGTGGGAATTGTGTACTGATCATTACCACCAAGTATCATCACGATTGGGTGAAAAAATATTTGCTGGTATTTCGGAAACGCGTTAATTCTTAGAAGCTTGACAACCCCTTTCAATGAAAGTGCTTTTACACAGTCTGTGCATAGGGCTACTTAAAGAGGAAACAAACCATAGAGACAAAACTGAGAACTCCTTTATTTTGTCAAGTTTCAAATAGCTACTACAAACCATGTTGGATTTAGAGTTCCAAATTCATCTATCTATATAGGATTGAGCAGATGGAAATCTAAATATAAAAACTGCTACTGTAGACGAACGCTTTAACCTAGAAGAACAACATTTGGTGAGCCAAGTGGGATTTGTGTACTGATCATTATCACCAAGTATCATCAAGATTGGGTGAAAAAATATTTGCAGGTATTTCGGAAACTCGTTAATTCTTAGAAGGTTGTCAACCCCTCTCAATGAAAGTGCTTTTCCACAGTCTGTGCCTAGGGCTACTTGAAGAGGAAACAATCCATAGAGACAAAACTGAGAACTCCTTTATTTTGTCAAGTTTCAAAGAGCTACTACAAAGCATGTTGGATTTAGAGTTCCACATTCATCTATCTATATAGGAGAGAACAGAAGGAAACCTAAATAAAAAACTGCTACTGTACACGAACGCTTCAACCTAGAAGAACAAAATTTCCTGAGCCAAGTGGGATTTGTGTACTAATCATTACCACCAAGTATCATCAAGTTCGGGTGAAAAAATATTTGCTGGTATTTCGGGAAGTCGTTAATTCTTAGAAGGTTGGCAACCCCTCTCAATGAAATTGCTTTTCCACAGTCTGTGCGTAAGGCTACTTGAAGAGGAAACAAACCATAGAGACAAAACTGAGAATTCCTTTATTTTGTCAAGTTTCAAAGAGCTACTACAAACCATGTTGGATTTAGAGTTCCACATTCATCTATCTATATAGGAGAGAGCAGAGGGAATCCTAAATATAAAAACTGCTACTGTAGACGAACGCTTTAACCTAGAAGAACAAAATTTCGTTAGCCAAGTGGGATTTGTGAACTAATCATTACCACCAAGTGTCATCAAGATTGGGTGAAAAAATATTTGCCGGTATTTCGGAAACTCGTTAATTCTTAGAAGGTTGGCAACCCCTATCAATGAGAGTGCTTTTACACAGTCTGTGCCTAGGGCTACTTGAAGAGGAAACAAACCATAGAGACAAAACTGAGTACTCCTTTATTTTGTCAAGTTTCAAAGAGCTACTACAAACCATGTTGGATTTAGAGTTCCACAGTCATCTGTCTATATAGGATTGAGCAGATGGAAATCTAAATATAAAAACTGCTACTGTAGACGAACGCTTTAACCTAGAAGAACAACATTTGGTGAGCCAAGTGGGATTTGTGTACTGATCATTATCACCAAGTATCATCAAGATTGGGTGAAAAAATATTTGCAGGTATTTCGGAAACTCGTTAATTCTTAGAAGGTTGTCAACCCCTCTCAATGAAAGTGCTTTTCCACAGTCTGTGCCTAGGGCTACTTGAAGAGGAAACGATCCATAGAGACAAAACTGAGAACTCCTTTATTTTGTCAAGTTTCAAATAGCTACTACAAACCATGTTGGATTTAGAGTTCCAAATTCATCTATCTATATAGGATTGAGCAGATGGAAATCTAAATATAAAAACTGCTACTGTAGACGAACGTTTCAACCTAGAAGAACAACATTTGGTGAGCCAAGTTTGATTTGGGTTCTGATCATTATCACCAAGTATCATCAAGATTGGGTGAAAAAATATTTGCAGGTATTTCGGAAACTCGTTAATTCTTAGAAGGTTGTCAACCCCTCTCAATGAAAGTGCTTTTCCACAGTCTGTGCCTAGGGCTACTTGAAGAGGAAACAATCCATAGAGACAAAACTGAGAACTCCTTTATTTTGTCAAGTTTCAAAGAGCTACTACAAAGCATGTTGGATTTAGAGTTCCAAATTCATCTATCTATATAGGAGGGAACAGAAGGAAACCTAATAATAAAAAGTGCTACTGTACACGAACGCTTCAACCGAGAAGAACAAAATTTCGTGAGCCAAGTGGGATTTGTGTACTAATCATTACCACCAAGTATCATCAAGTTCGGGTGAAAAAATATTTGCTGGTATTTCGGTAAGTCGTTAATTCTTAGAAGGTTGGAAACCCCTCTCAATGAAAGTGCTTTTCCACAGTCTGTGCGTAAGGTTACTTGAAGAGGAAACAAACCATAGAGACAAAACTGAGAACTCCTTTATTTTGTCAAGTTTCAAAGAGCTACTACAAAGCATGTTGGATTTAGAGTTCCAAATTCATCTATCTATATAGGAGGGAACAGAAGGAAACCTAATAATAAAAAGTGCTACTGTACACGAACGCTTCAACCGAGAAGAACAAAATTTCATGAGACAAGTGGGATTTGTGTACTAATCATTACCACCAAGTATCATCAAGTTCGGGTGAAAAAATATTTGCTGGTATTTCGGGAAGACGTTAATTCTTAGAAGGTTGGCAACCCCTCTCAATGAAAGTGCTTTTCCACAGTCTGTGCTGAGGGCAACTTGAAGAGGAAACAAGCCATAGAGACAAAACTGAGAATTCCTTTATTTTGTAAAGTTTCAAAGAGCTACTACAAACCATGTTGGATTTAGAGTTCCACATTCATCTATCTATATAGGAGAGAACAGAGGGAAAACTAAATATAAAAACTGCTACTGTAGACGAACGCTTCAACCTAGAAGAACAAAATTTGGTGAGCCAAGTGGGATTTGTGTACTGATCATTACCACCAAGTATCATCAAGATTGGGTGAAAAATATTTGCTGGTATTTGGGAAAATCGTTAATTATTAGAAGCTTGGCAACCCCTCTCAATGAAAGTGCTGTTACACAGTCTGTGCTTCGGGCTACTTAAAGCGGAAACAAATCATAGAGACAAAACTGAGAACTCCTTTATTTTGTCAAGTTTCAAAGAGCTACTACAAACCATGTTGGATTTAGAGTTCCAAATTCATCTATCTATATAGGAGAGAGCAGAGGGAAACCTAAATATAAAAACTGCTACTGTAGATGAACGCTTCAACCTAGAAGAACAAAATTTGGTGAGCCAAGTGGGAATTGTGTACTGATCATTACCACCAAGTATCATCACGATTGGGTGAAAAAATATTTGCTGGTATTTCGGAAACGCGTTAATTCTTAGAAGCTTGACAACCCCTTTCAATGAAAGTGCTTTTACACAGTCTGTGCATAGGGCTACTTAAAGAGGAAACAAACCATAGAGACAAAACTGAGAACTCCTTTATTTTGTCAAGTTTCAAATAGCTACTACAAACCATGTTGGATTTAGAGTTCCAAATTCATCTATCTATATAGGATTGAGCAGATGGAAATCTAAATATAAAAACTGCTACTGTAGACGAACGCTTTAACCTAGAAGAACAACATTTGGTGAGCCAAGTGGGATTTGTGTACTGATCATTATCACCAAGTATCATCAAGATTGGGTGAAAAAATATTTGCAGGTATTTCGGAAACTCGTTAATTCTTAGAAGGTTGTCAACCCCTCTCAATGAAAGTGCTTTTCCACAGTCTGTGCCTAGGGCTACTTGAAGAGGAAACAATCCATAGAGACAAAACTGAGAACTCCTTTATTTTGTCAAGTTTCAAAGAGCTACTACAAAGCATGTTGGATTTAGAGTTCCACATTCATCTATCTATATAGGAGAGAACAGAAGGAAACCTAAATAAAAAACTGCTACTGTACACGAACGCTTCAACCTAGAAGAACAAAATTTCCTGAGCCAAGTGGGATTTGTGTACTAATCATTACCACCAAGTATCATCAAGTTCGGGTGAAAAAATATTTGCTGGTATTTCGGGAAGTCGTTAATTCTTAGAAGGTTGGCAACCCCTCTCAATGAAATTGCTTTTCCACAGTCTGTGCGTAAGGCTACTTGAAGAGGAAACAAACCATAGAGACAAAACTGAGAATTCCTTTATTTTGTCAAGTTTCAAAGAGCTACTACAAACCATGTTGGATTTAGAGTTCCACATTCATCTATCTATATAGGAGAGAGCAGAGGGAATCCTAAATATAAAAACTGCTACTGTAGACGAACGCTTTAACCTAGAAGAACAAAATTTCGTTAGCCAAGTGGGATTTGTGAACTAATCATTACCACCAAGTGTCATCAAGATTGGGTGAAAAAATATTTGCCGGTATTTCGGAAACTCGTTAATTCTTAGAAGGTTGGCAACCCCTATCAATGAGAGTGCTTTTACACAGTCTGTGCCTAGGGCTACTTGAAGAGGAAACAAACCATAGAGACAAAACTGAGTACTCCTTTATTTTGTCAAGTTTCAAAGAGCTACTACAAACCATGTTGGATTTAGAGTTCCACAGTCATCTGTCTATATAGGATTGAGCAGATGGAAATCTAAATATAAAAACTGCTACTGTAGACGAACGCTTTAACCTAGAAGAACAACATTTGGTGAGCCAAGTGGGATTTGTGTACTGATCATTATCACCAAGTATCATCAAGATTGGGTGAAAAAATATTTGCAGGTATTTCGGAAACTCGTTAATTCTTAGAAGGTTGTCAACCCCTCTCAATGAAAGTGCTTTTCCACAGTCTGTGCCTAGGGCTACTTGAAGAGGAAACGATCCATAGAGACAAAACTGAGAACTCCTTTATTTTGTCAAGTTTCAAATAGCTACTACAAACCATGTTGGATTTAGAGTTCCAAATTCATCTATCTATATAGGATTGAGCAGATGGAAATCTAAATATAAAAACTGCTACTGTAGACGAACGTTTCAACCTAGAAGAACAACATTTGGTGAGCCAAGTTTGATTTGGGTTCTGATCATTATCACCAAGTATCATCAAGATTGGGTGAAAAAATATTTGCAGGTATTTCGGAAACTCGTTAATTCTTAGAAGGTTGTCAACCCCTCTCAATGAAAGTGCTTTTCCACAGTCTGTGCCTAGGGCTACTTGAAGAGGAAACAATCCATAGAGACAAAACTGAGAACTCCTTTATTTTGTCAAGTTTCAAAGAGCTACTACAAAGCATGTTGGATTTAGAGTTCCAAATTCATCTATCTATATAGGAGGGAACAGAAGGAAACCTAATAATAAAAAGTGCTACTGTACACGAACGCTTCAACCGAGAAGAACAAAATTTCGTGAGCCAAGTGGGATTTGTGTACTAATCATTACCACCAAGTATCATCAAGTTCGGGTGAAAAAATATTTGCTGGTATTTCGGTAAGTCGTTAATTCTTAGAAGGTTGGAAACCCCTCTCAATGAAAGTGCTTTTCCACAGTCTGTGCGTAAGGTTACTTGAAGAGGAAACAAACCATAGAGACAAAACTGAGAACTCCTTTATTTTGTCAAGTTTCAAAGAGCTACTACAAACCATGTTGGATTTAGAGTTCCAAATTCATCTATCTATATAGGAGAGAGCAGAGGGAATCCTAAATATAAAAACTGCTACTGTAGACGAACGCTTCAACCTAGAAGAACAAAATTTCGTTAGCCAAGTGGGATTTGTGTACTAATCATTACCACCAAGTGTCATCAAGATTGGGTGAAAAAATATTTGCTGGTATTTCGGAAACTCGTTACTTCTTAGAAGGTTGGCAACCCCTATCAATGAGAGTGCTTTTACACAGTCTGTGCCTAGGGCTACTTGAAGAGGAAACAAACCATAGAGACAAAACTGAGTACTCCTTTATTTTGTCAAGTTTCAAAGAGCTACTACAAACCATGTTGGATTTAGAGTTCCACATTCATCTATCTATATAGGAGAGAACAGAAGGAAACCTAAATAAAAAACTGCTACTGTACACGAACGCTTCAACCTAGAAGAACAAAATTTCCTGAGCCAAGTGGGATTTGTGTACTAATCATTACCACCAAGTATCATCAAGTTCGGGTGAAAAAATATTTGCTGGTATTTCGGGAAGTCGTTAATTCTTAGAAGGTTGGCATCCCCTCTCAATGAAAGTGCTTTTCCACAGTCTGTGCTGAGGGCAACTTGAAGAGGAAACAAACAATAGAGACAAAACTGAGAATTCCTTTATTTTGTAAAGTTTCAAAGAGCTACTACAAACCATGTTGGATTTAGAGTTCCACATTCATCTATCTATATAGGAGAGAACAGAGGGAAAACTAAATATAAAAACTGCTACTGTAGACGAACGCTTCAACCTAGAAGAACAAAATTTGGTGAGCCAAGTGGGATTTGTGTACTGATCATTACCACCAAGTATCATCAAGATTGGGTGAAAAATATTTGCTGGTATTTGGGAAAATCGTTAATTATTAGAAGCTTGGCAACCCCTCTTAATGAAAGTGCTTTTACACAGTCTGTGCTTAGGGCTACTTAAAGCGGAAACAAACCATAGAGACAAAACTGAGAACTCCTTTATTTTGTCAAGTTTCAAAGAGCTACTACAAACCATGTTGGATTTAGAGTTCCAAATTCATCTATCTATATAGGAGAGCAGAGGGAAACCTAAATATAAAAACTGCTACTGTAGACGAACGCTTCAACCTAGAAGAACAAAGTTTGGTGAGCCAAGTGGGATTTGTGTACTGATCATTACCACCAAGTATCATCAAGATTGGGTGAAAAAATATTTGCTGGTATTTCGGAAACGCGTTAATTCTTAGAAGCTTGACAACCCCTTTCAATGAAAGTGCTTTTACACAGTCTGTGCTTAGGGCTACTTAAAGAGGAAACAAACCATAGAGACAAAACTGAGAACTCCTTTATCTTGTCAAGTTTTAAATAGCTACTACAAACCATGTTGGATTTAGAGTTCCAAATTAATCTATCTATATAGGATTGAGCAGATGGAAATCTAAATATAAAAACTGCTACTGTAGACGAACGCTTCAACCTAGAAGAACAACATTCGGTGAGCCAAGTGGGATTTGTGTACTGATCATTACCACCAAGTATCATCAGGATTGGGTGAAAAAATATTTGCAGGTATTTCGGAAACTCGTTAATTCTGAGAAGGTTGGCAACCCCTCTCAATGAAAGTGCTATTCCACAGTCTGTGCCTAGGGCTATTTGAAGAGGAAACAAACCACAGAGACAAAACTGAGAACTCCTTTATTTTGTCAAGTTTCAAAGAGCTACTACAAAGCATGTTGGATTTAGAGTTCCAAATTCATCTATCTATATAGGAGGGAACAGAAGGAAACCTAATAATAAAAAGTGCTACTGTACACGAACGCTTCAACCGAGAAGAACAAAATTTCGTGAGCCAAGTGGGATTTGTGTACTAATCATTACCACCAAGTATCATCAAGTTCGGGTGAAAAAATATTTGCTGGTATTTCGGGAAGTCGTTAATTCTTAGAAGGTTGGCAACCCCTCTCAATGAAAGTGCTTTTCCACAGTCTGTGCTGAGGGCAACTTGAAGAGGAAACAAGCCATAGAGACAAAACTGAGAATTCCTTTATTTTGTCAAGTTTCAAAGAGCTACTACAAACCATGTTGGATTTAGAGTTCCACATTCATCTATCTATATAGGAGAGAACAGAGGGAAAACTAAATATAAAAACTGCTACTGTAGACGAACGCTTCAACCTAGAAGAACAAAATTTGGTGAGCCAAGTGGGATTTGTGCACTGATCATTACCACCAAGTATCATCAAGATTGGGTGAAAAATATTTGCTGGTATTTGGGAAAATCGTTAATTATTAGAAGCTTGGCAACCCCTCTCAATGAAAGTGCTTTTACACAGTCTGTGCTTAGGGCTACTTAAAGCGGAAACAAATCATAGAGACAAAACTGAGAACTCCTTTATTTTGTCAAGTTTCAAAGAGCTACTACATACCATGTTGGATTTAGAGTTCCAAATTCATCTATCTATATAGGAGAGAGCAGAGGGAAACCTAAATATAAAAACTGCTACTGTAGATGAACGCTTCAACCTAGAAGAACAAAATTTGGTGAGCCAAGTGGGATTTGTGTACTGATCATTACCACCAAGTATCATCAAGATTGGGTGAAAAAATATTTGCTGGTATTTCGGAAACGCGTTAATTCTTAGAAGCTTGACAACCCCTTTCAATGAAAGTGCTTTTACACAGTCTGTGCTTAGGGCTACTTAGAGAGGAAACAAACCATAGAGACAAAACTGAGAACTCCTTTATTTTGTCAAGTTTCAAATAGCTACTACAAACCATGTTGGATTTAGAGTTCCAAATTCATCTATCTATATAGGATTGAGCAGATGGAAATCTAAATATTAAAACTGCTACTGTAGACGAACGCTTCAACCTAGAAGAACAACATTTGGTGAGCCAAGTGGGATTTGTGTTCTGATCATTATCACCAAGTATCATCAAGATTGGGTGAAAAAATATTTGCAGGTATTTCGGAAACTCGTTAATTCTTAGAAGGTTGTCAACCCCTCTCAATGAAAGTGCTTTTCCACATTCTGTGCCTAGGGCTACTTGAAGAGGAAACAATCCATAGAGACAAAACTGAGAACTCCTTTATTTTGTCAAGTTTCAAAGAGCTACTACAAAGCATGTTGGATTTAGAGTTCCACATTCATCTATCTATATAGGAGACAACAGAAGGAAACCTAAATAAAAAACTGCTACTGTACACGAACGCTTCAACCTAGAAGAACAAAATTTCCTGAGCCAAGTGGGGTTTGTGTACTAATCATTACCACCAAATATCATCAACTTCGGGTGAAAAAATATTTGCTGGTATTTCGGGAAGTCGTTAATTCTTAGAAGGTTTGCAACCCCTCTCAATGAAAGTGCTTTTCCACAGTCTGTGCATAAGGCTACTTGAAGATGAAACAAACCATAGAGACAAAACTGAGAACTCCTTTATTTTGTCAAGTTTCAAAGAGCTACTACAAACCATGTTGGATTTAGAGTTCCAAATTCATCTATCTATATAGGAGAGAGCAGAGGGAATCCTAAATATAAAAACTGCTACTGTAGACGAACGCTTCAACCTAGAAGAACAAAATTTCGTTAGCCAAGTGGGATTTGTGTACTAATCATTACCACCAAGTGTCATCAAGATTGGGTGAAAAAATATTTGCTGGTATTTCGTAAACTCGTTAATTCTTAGAAGGTTGGCAATCCCTATCAATGAGAGTGCTTTTACACAGTGTGTGCCTAGGGCTACTTGAAGAGGAAACAAACCATAGAGACAAAACTGAGTACTCCTTTATTTTGTCAAGTTTCAAAGAGCTACTACAAAGCATGTTGGATTTAGAGTTCCACATTCATCTATCTATATAGGAGAGAACAGAAGGAAACCTAAATAAAAAACTGCTACTGTACACGAACGCTTCAACCTAGAAGAACAAAATTTCCTGAGCCAAGTGGGATTTGTGTACTAATCATTACCACCAAGTATCATCAAGTTCGGGTGAAAAAATATTTGCTGGTATTTCGGGAAGTCGTTAATTCTTAGAAGGTTGGCAACCCCTCTCAATGAAAGTGCTTTTCCACAGTCTGTGCTGAGGGCAACTTGAAGAGGAAACAAACCATAGAGACAAAACTGAGAATTCCTTTATTTTTTAAAGTTTCAAAGAGCTACTACAAACCATGTTGGTTTTAGAGTTCCACATTCATCTATCTATATAGGAGAGAACAGAGGGAAAACTAAATATAAAAACTGCTACTGTAGACGAACGCTTCAACCTAGAAGAACAAAATTTGGTGAGCCAAGTGGGATTTGTGTACTGATCATTACCACCAAGTATCATCAAGATTGGGTGAAAAATATTTGCTGGTATTTGGGAAAATCGTTAATTATTAGAAGCTTGGCAACCCCTCTTAATGAAAGTGCTTTTACACAGTCTGTGCTTAGGGCTACTTAAAGCGGAAACAAACCATAGAGACAAAACTGAGAACTCCTTTATTTTGTCAAGTTTGAAAGAGCTACTACAAACCATGTTGGATTTAGAGTTCCAAATTCATCTATCTATATAGGAGAGCAGAGGGAAACCTAAATATAAAAACTGCTACTGTAGACGAACGCTTCAACCTAGAAGAACAAAGTTTGGTGAGCAAAGTGGGATTTGTGTACTGATCATTACCACCAAGTATCATCAAGATTGGGTGAAAAAATATTTGCTGGTATTTCGGAAACGCGTTAATTCTTAGAAGCTTGACAACCCCTTTCAATGAAAGTGCTTTTACACAGTCTGTGCTTAGAGCTACTTAAAGAGGAAACAAACCTTAGAGACAAAACTGAGAACTCCTTTATCTTGTCAAGTTTTAAATAGCTACTACAAACCATGTTGGATTTAGAGTTCCAAATTCATCTATCTATATAGGATTGAGCAGATGGAAATCTAAATATAAAAACTGCTACTGTAGACGAACGCTTCAACCTAGAAAAACAACATTTGGTGAGCCAAGTGGGATTTGTGTACTGATCATTACCACCAAGTATCATCAAGATTGGGTGAAAAAATATTTGCAGGTATTTCGGAAACTCGATAATTCTGAGAAGGTTGGCAACCCCTCTCAATGAAAGTGCTTTTCCACAGTCTGTGCCTAGGGCTATTTGAAGAGGAAACAAACCACAGAGACAAAACTGAGAACTCCTTTATTTTGTCAAGTTTCAAAGAGCTACTACAACGCATGTTGGATTTAGAGTTCCAAATTCATCTATCTATATAGGAGGGAACAGAAGGAAACCTAATAATAAAAAGTGCTACTGTACACGAACGCTTCAACCGAGAAGAACAAAATTCCGTGAGCCAAGTGGGATTTGTGTACTGATCATTACCACCAAGTATCATCAAGATTGGGTGAAAAATATTTGCTGGTATTTGGGAAAATCGTTAATTATTAGAAGCTTGGCAACCCCTCTTAATGAAAGTGCTTTTACACAGTCTGTGCTTAGGGCTACTTAAAGCGGAAACAAACCATAGAGACAAAACTGAGAACTCCTTTATTTTGTCAAGTTTCAAAGAGCTACTACAAACCATGTTGGATTTAGAGTTCCAAATTCATCTATCTATATAGGAGAGCAGAGGGAAACCTAAATATAAAAACTGCTACTGTAGACGAACGCTTCAACCTAGAAGAACAAAGTTTGGTGAGCAAAGTGGGATTTGTGTACTGATCATTACCACCAAGTATCATCAAGATTGGGTGAAAAAATATTTGCTGGTATTTCGGAAACGCGTTAATTCTTAGAAGCTTGACAACCCCTTTCAATGAAAGTGCTTTTACACAGTCTGTGCTTAGAGCTACTTAAAGAGGAAACAAACCATAGAGACAAAACTGAGAACTCCTTTATCTTGTCAAGTTTTAAATAGCTACTACAAACCATGATGGATTTAGAGTTCCAAATTCATCTATCTATATAGGATTGAGCAGATGGAAATCTAAATATAAAAACTGCTACTGTTGACGAACGCTTCAACCTAGAAGAACAACATTTGGTGAGCCAAGTGGGATTTGTGTACTGATCATTACCACCAAGTATCATCAAGATTGGGTGAAAAAATATTTGCAGGTATTTCGGAAACTCGTTAATTCTTAGAAGCTTGACAACCCCTTTCAATGAAAGTGCTTTTACACAGTCTGTGCTTAGGGCTACTTAAAGAGGAAACAAACCATAGAGACAAAACTGAGAACTCCTTTATTTTGTGAAGTTTCAAAGAGCTACTACGAACCATGTTGGATTTAGAGTTTTAAATTCATCTATCTTTATAGGAGAGAACAGAGGGAAACCTAAATATAAAAACTGTTACTGTAGACGATTGCTTCAACCTAGAAAAACAAAATTTGGTGAGCAAAGTGGGATTTGTGTACTGATCATTAAAACCAATATCATCAAGATTGGGTGAAAAAATATTTGCAGGTATTTCGGAAACTCGTTAATTCTTAGAAGCTTGACAACCCCTCTCAATGAAAGTGCTTTTCCACAGTCTGTGCTTAGGGCTACTTAAAGAGGAAACAAACCATAGAGACAAAACAGAGAACTCCTTTATTTTGTCATGTTTCAAAGAGCTACTACGAACCATGTTGGATTTAGAGTTCCAAATTCATCTATCTATATAGGAGAGAGCAGAGGGAATCCTAAATATAAAAACTGCTACTGTAGACAAACGCTTCAACCTAGAAGAACAAAATTTGGTTAGCCAAGTGGGATTTGTGTACTAATCATTACCACCAAGTATCATCAAGATCGGGTGAAAAAATATTTGCTGGTATTTCGGAAACTCGTTAATTCTTAGAAGGTTGGCAACCCCTATCAATGAAAGTGCTTTTACACAGTCTGTGCCTAGGGCTACTTGAAGAGGAAACAAACCATAGAGACAAAACTGAGAACTCCTTTATTTTGTCAAGTTTCAAAGAGCTACTACAAACCATGTTGGATTTAGAGTTCCAAATTCATCTATCTATATAGGAGAGAACAGAAGGAAACCTAAATAAAAAACTGCTACTGTACACGAACGCTTCAACCTAGAAGAACAAAATTTCCTGAGCCAAGTGGGATTTGTGTACTAATCATTACCACCAAGTATCATCAAGATCGGGTGAAAAAATATTTGCTGGTATTTCGGGAAGTCGTTAATTCTTAGAAGGTTGGCAACCCCTCTCAATGAAAGTGCTTTTCCACAGTCTGTGCTGAGGGCTACTTGAAGAGGAAACAAACCATAGAGACAAAACTGAGAACTCCTTTATTTTGTAAAGTTTCAAAGAGCTACTACAAACCATGTTGGATTTAGAGTTCCACATTCATCTATCTATATAGGAGAGAACAGAGGGAAAACTAAATATAAAAACTGCTACTGTAGACGAACGCTTCAACCTAGAAGAACAAAATTTGGTGAGCCAAGTGGGATTTGTGTACTGATCATTACCACCAAGTATCATCAAGATTGGGTGAAAAATATTTGCTGGTATTTGGGAAAATCGTTAATTCTTAGAAGCTTGGCAACCCCTCTCAATGAAAGTGCTTTTACACAGTCTGTGCTTAGGGCTACTTAAAGAGGAAACAAACCATAGAGACAAAACTGAGAACTCCTTTATTTTGTCAAGTTTCAAAGAGCTACTACAAACCATGTTGGATTTAGAGTTCCACATTCATCTATCTATATAGGAGAGCAGAGGGAAACCTAAATATAAAAACTGCTACTGTAGACGAACGCTTCAACCTAGAAGAACAAAATTTGGTGAGCCAAGTGGGATTTGTGTACTGATCATTACCACCAAGTATCATCAAGATTGGGTGAAAAAATATTTGCAGGTATTTCGGAAACGCGTTAATTCTTAGAAGCTTGACAACCCCTTTCAATGAAAGTGCTTTTACACAGTCTGTGCTTAGGGCTACTTAAAGAGGAAACAAACCATAGAGACAAAACTGAGAACTCCTTTATTTTGTCAAGTTTCAAATAGCTACTACAAACCATGTTGGATTTAGAGTTCCACATTCATCTATCTATATA
>NW_027516761.1:0-53569 GCF_048772815.1 Callospermophilus lateralis
CAATCTTGATGAGACTTTGTGGTAATGATCAGTTCACTAAGCCACTTGGCTGCCCAATTTTCACTCTTCTAGGTTGAAGCGTTCGTTTCCAGTAAGAGTTTGAATTTTTAGGTTTCACTCTGTTTTCTCCTCTATAGATAGATGTGTTGGGAACTCTAAATGAAACACGGTTTGTGCTAGCTCTTGGAAAATTGACAAAATAATGTAGTTCTAAGTTCTGTCTCTATGGTTTGTTTCCTCTTGAAGCAGCCCTAAGCGAGACTGCCTAAAGACATTTTCATTGGAAAGGTGTGCCAAGCGTCCAAAAGTACTGGTTTTCTGAAATCTCGGCAAACATTTTTTCACCCAATCTTGATGAGACTTTGTGGTAATGATCAGTTCACTAAGCCCACTTGGCTGCCCAATTTTCACTGTTCTAGGTTGAAGCGTTTGTTTCCAGTAAGAGTTTGAATTTTTAGGTTTCACTCTGTTTTCTCCTATATAGATAGATGTGTTGGGAACTCTAAATGAAACACGGTTTGTGGTAACTCTTTGAAAATTGACAAAATAAAGTAGTTCTAAGTTCTGTCTCTATGGTTTGTTTCCTCTTGAAGCAGCCCTAAACGGAGACTGCCTAAAGACATTTTCATTGGAAAGGTGTGCCAAGCGTCCAAAAGTACTGGTTTTCTGAAATCTCGGCAAACATTTTTTCACCCAATCTTGATGAGACTTTGTGGTAATGATCAGTTCACTAAGCCCACTTGGCTGCCCAATTTTCACTCTTCTAGGTTAAAGCGTTCGTTTCCAGTAAGAGTTTGAATTTTTAGGTTTCACTCTGTTTTCTCCTAGATAGATAGATGTGTTGGGAACTCTAAATGAAACACGGTTTGTGCTAGCTCTTGGAAAATTGACAAAATAAAGTAGTTCTAAGTTCTGTCTCTATGGTTTGTTTCCTCTTGAAGCAGCCCTAAGCGAGACTGCCTAAAGACATTTTCATTGGAAAGGTGTGGCAAGCGTCCAAAAGTACTGGTTTTCTGAAATCTCGGCAAACATTTTTTCACCCAATCTTGATGAGACTTTGTGGTAATGATCAGTTCACTAAGCGCACTTGGCTGCCCAATTTTCACTGTTCTAGGTTGAAGCGTTCGTTTCCAGTAAGAGTTTGAAGTTTTAGGTTTCACTCTGTTTTCTCCTATATAGATAGATGTGTTGGGAACTCTAAATGAAACACGGTTTGTGCTAGCTCTTGGAAAATTGACAAAATAAAGTAGTTCTAAGTTCTGTCTCTATGGTTTGTTTCCTCTTGAAGCAGCCCTAAACGGAGACTGCCTAAAGACATTTTCATCGGAAAGGTGTGCCAAGCGTCCAAAAGTACTGGTTTTCTGAAATCTCGGCAAACATTTTTTCACCCAATCTTGATGAGACTTTGTGGTAATGATCAGTTCACTAAGCCCACTTCGCTGCCCAATTTTCACTGTTCTAGGTTGAAGCGTTTGTTTCCAGTAAGAGTTTGAATTTTTAGGTTTCACTCTGTTTTCTCCTATATAGATAGATGTGTTGGGAACTCTAAATGAAACACGGTTTGTGCTAACTCTTTGAAAATTGACAAAATAAAGTAGTTCTAAGTTCTGTCTCTATGGTTTGTTTCCTCTTGAAGCAGCCCTAAACGGAGACTGCCTAAAGACATTTTCAGTGGAAAGGTGTGCCAAGCGTCCAAAAGTACTGGTTTTCTGAAATCTCGGCAAACATTTTTTCACCCAATCTTGATGAGACTTTGTGGTAATGATCAGTTCACTAAGCCCACTTGGCTGCCCAATTTTCACTCTTCTAGGTTGAAGCGTTCGTTTCCAGTAAGAGTTTGAATTTTTAGGTTTCACTCTGTTTTCTCCTCTATAGATAGATGTGTTGGGAACTCTAAATGAAACACGGTTTGTGCTAGCTCTTGGAAAATTGACAAAATAAAGTAGTTCTAAGTTCTGTCTCTATGGTTTGTTTCCTCTTGAAGCAGCCCTAAGCGAGACTGCCTAAAGACATTTTCATTGGAAAGGTGTGCCAAGCGTCCAAAAGTACTGGTTTTCTGAAATCTCGGCAAACATTTTTTCACCCAATCTTGATGAGACTTTGTGGTAATGATCAGTTCACTAAGCCCACTTGGCTGCCCAATTTTCACTCTTCTAGGTTGAAGCGTTCGTTTCCAGTAAGAGTTTGAAGTTTTAGGTTTCACTCTGTTTTCTCCTATATAGATAGAGGTGTTGGGAACTCTAAATGAAACACGGTTTGTGCTAGCTCTTGGAAAATTGACAAAATAAAGTAGTTCTAAGTTCTGTCTCTATGGTTTGTTTCCTCTTGAAGCAGCCCTAAGCGGAGACTGCCTAAAGACATTTTCATTGGAAAGGTGTGGCAAGCGTCCAAAAGTACTGGTTTTCTGAAATCTCGGCAAACATTTTTTCACCCAATCTTGATGAGACTTTGTGGTAATGATCAGTTCACTAAGCCCACTTGGCTGCCCAATTTTCACTGTTCTAGGTTGAAGCGTTCGTTTCCAGTAAGAGTTTGAAGTTTTAGGTTTCACTCTGTTTTCTCCTATATAGATAGATGTGTTGGGAACTCTAAATGAAACACGGTTTGTGCTAGCTCTTGGAAAATTGACAATATAAAGTAGTTCTAAGTTCTGTCTCTATGGTTTGTTTCCTCTTGAAGCAGCCCTAAACGGAGACTGCCTAAAGACATTTTCATCGGAAAGGTGTGCCAAGCGTCCAAAAGTACTGGTTTTCTGAAATCTTGGCAAACATTTTTTCACCCAATCTTGATGAGACTTTGTGGTAATGATCAGTTCACTAAGCCCACTTGGCTGCCCAATTTTCACTGTTCTAGGTTGAAGCGTTCGTTTCCAGTAAGAGTCTGAATTTTTAGGTTTCACTCTGTTTTCTCCTATATAGATAGATGTGTTGGGAACTCTAAATGAAACACGGTTTGTGTTAACTCTTGGAAAATTGACAAAATAAAGTAGTTCTAAGTTCTGTCTCTATGGTTTGTTTCCTCTTGAAGCAGCCCTAAACGGAGACTGCCTAAAGACATTTTCATTGGAAAGGTGTGCCAAGCGTCCAAAAGTACTGGTTTTCTGAAATCTCGGCAAACATTTTTTCACCCAATCTTGATGAGACTTTGTGGTAATGATCAGTTCACTAAGCCCACTTGGCTGCCCAATTTTCACTCTTCTAGGTTGAAGCGTTCGTTTCCAGTAAGAGTTTGAATTTTTAGGTTTCACTCTGTTTTCTCCTCTATAGATAGATGTGTTGGGAACTCTAAATGAAACACGGTTTGTGCTAGCTCTTGGAAAATTGACAAAATAAAGTAGTTCTAAGTTCTGTCTCTATGGTTTGTTTCCTCTTGAATCAGCCCTAAGCGAGACTGCCTAAAGACATTTTCATTGGAAAGGTGTGCCAAGCGTCCAAAAGTACTGGTTTTCTGAAATCTCGGCAAACATTTTTTCACCCAATCTTGATGAGACTTTGTGGTAATGATCAGTTCACTAAGCCCACTTGGCTGCCCAATTTTCACTCTTCTAGGTTGAAGCGTTCGTTTCCAGTAAGAGTCTGAATTTTTAGGTTTCACTCTGTTTTCTCCTATATAGATAGATGTGTTGGGTACTCTAAATGAAACACGGTTTGTGTTAACTCTTTGAAAATTGACAAAATAAAGTAGTTCTAAGTTCTGTCTCTATGGTTTGTTTCCTCTTGAAGCAGCCCTAAGCGAGACTGCCTAAAGACATTTTCATTGGAAAGGTGTGCCAAGCGTCCAAAAGTACTGGTTTTCTGAAATCTCGGCAAACATTTTTTCACCCAATCTTGATGAGACTTTGTGGTAATGATCAGTTCACTAAGCCCACTTGGCTGCCCAATTTTCACTCTTCTAGGTTGAAGCGTTCGTTTCCAGTAAGAGTTTGAATTTTTAGGTTTCACTCTGTTTTCTCCTCTATAGATAGATGTGTTGGGAACTCTAAATGAAACACGGTTTGTGCTAGCTCTTGGAAAATTGACAAAATAATGTAGTTCTAAGTTCTGTCTCTATGGTTTGTTTCCTCTTGAAGCAGCCCTAAGCGAGACTGCCTAAAGACATTTTCATTGGAAAGGTGTGCCAAGCGTCCAAAAGTACTGGTTTTCTGAAATCTCGGCAAACATTTTTTCACCCAATCTTGATGAGACTTTGTGGTAATGATCAGTTCACTAAGCCCACTTGGCTGCCCAATTTTCACTGTTCTAGGTTGAAGCGTTTGTTTCCAGTAAGAGTTTGAATTTTTAGGTTTCACTCTGTTTTCTCCTATATAGATAGATGTGTTGGGAACTCTAAATGAAACACGGTTTGTGCTAGCTCTTGGAAAATTGACAAAATAAAGTAGTTCTAAGTTCTGTCTCTATGGTTTGTTTCCTCTTGAAGCAGCCCTAAGCGAGACTGCCTAAAGACATTTTCATTGGAAAGATGTGGCAAGCGTCCAAAAGTACTGGTTTTCTGAAATCTCGGCAAACATTTTTTCACCCAATCTTGATGAGACTTTGTGGTAATGATCAGTTCACTAAGCGCACTTGGCTGCCCAATTTTCACTGTTCTAGGTTGAAGCGTTCGTTTCCAGTAAGAGTTTGAAGTTTTAGGTTTCACTCTGTTTTCTCCTATATAGATAGATGTGTTGGGAACTCTAAATGAAACACGGTTTGTGCTAGCTCTTGGAAAATTGACAAAATAAAGTAGTTCTAAGTTCTGTCTCTATGGTTTGTTTCCTCTTGAAGCAGCCCTAAACGGAGACTGCCTAAAGACATTTTCATCGGAAAGGTGTGCCAAGCGTCCAAAAGTACTGGTTTTCTGAAATCTCGGCAAACATTTTTTCACCCAATCTTGATGAGACTTTGTGGTAATGATCAGTTCACTAAGCCCACTTGGCTGCCCAATTTTCACTGTTCTAGGTTGAAGCGTTTGTTTCCAGTAAGAGTTTGAATTTTTAGGTTTCACTCTGTTTTCTCCTATATAGATAGATGTGTTGGGAACTCTAAATGAAACACGGTTTGTGCTAACTCTTTGAAAATTGACAAAATAAAGTAGTTCTAAGTTCTGTCTCTATGGTTTGTTTCCTCTTGAAGCAGCCCTAAACGGAGACTGCCTAAAGACATTTTCAGTGGAAAGGTGTGCCAAGCGTCCAAAAGTACTGGTTTTCTGAAATCTCGGCAAACATTTTTTCACCCAATCTTGATGAGACTTTGTGGTAATGATCAGTTCACTAAGCCCACTTGGCTGCCCAATTTTCACTCTTCTAGGTTGAAGCGTTCGTTTCCAGTAAGAGTTTGAATTTTTAGGTTTCACTCTGTTTTCTCCTCTATAGATAGATGTGTTGGGAACTCTAAATGAAACACGGTTTGTGCTAGCTCTTGGAAAATTGACAAAATAAAGTAGTTCTAAGTTCTGTCTCTATGGTTTGTTTCCTCTTGAAGCAGCCCTAAGCGAGACTGCCTAAAGACATTTTCATTGGAAAGGTGTGCCAAGCGTCCAAAAGTACTGGTTTTCTGAAATCTCGGCAAACATTTTTTCACCCAATCTTGATGAGACTTTGTGGTAATGATCAGTTCACTAAGCCCACTTGGCTGCCCAATTTTCACTCTTCTAGGTTGAAGCGTTCGTTTCCAGTAAGAGTTTGAAGTTTTAGGTTTCACTCCGTTTTCTCCTATATAGATAGAGGTGTTGGGAACTCTAAATGAAACACGGTTTGTGCTAGCTCTTGGAAAATTGACAAAATAAAGTAGTTCTAAGTTCTGTCTCTATGGTTTGTTTCCTCTTGAAGCAGCCCTAAGCGAGACTGCCTAAAGACATTTTCATTGGAAAGGTGTGGCAAGCGTCCAAAAGTACTGGTTTTCTGAAATCTCGGCAAACATTTTTTCACCCAATCTTGATGAGACTTTGTGGTAATGATCAGTTCACTAAGCGCACTTGGCTGCCCAATTTTCACTGTTCTAGGTTGAAGCGTTCGTTTCCAGTAAGAGTTTGAAGTTTTAGGTTTCACTCTGTTTTCTCCTATATAGATAGATGTGTTGGGAACTCTAAATGAAACACGGTTTGTGCTAGCTCTTGGAAAATTGACAAAATAAAGTAGTTCTAAGTTCTGTCTCTATGGTTTGTTTCCTCTTGAAGCAGCCCTAAACGGAGACTGCCTAAAGACATTTTCATCGGAAAGGTGTGCCAAGCGTCCAAAAGTACTGGTTTTCTGAAATCTCGGCAAACATTTTTTCACCCAATCTTGATGAGACTTTGTGGTAATGATCAGTTCACTAAGCCCACTTGGCTGCCCAATTTTCACTGTTCTAGGTTGAAGCGTTTGTTTCCAGTAAGAGTTTGAATTTTTAGGTTTCACTCTGTTTTCTCCTATATAGATAGATGTGTTGGGAACTCTAAATGAAACACGGTTTGTGCTAACTCTTTGAAAATTGACAAAATAAAGTAGTTCTAAGTTCTGTCTCTATGGTTTGTTTCCTCTTGAAGCAGCCCTAAACGGAGACTGCCTAAAGACATTTTCAGTGGAAAGGTGTGCCAAGCGTCCAAAAGTACTGGTTTTCTGAAATCTCGGCAAACATTTTTTCACCCAATCTTGATGAGACTTTGTGGTAATGATCAGTTCACTAAGCCCACTTGGCTGCCCAATTTCACTCTTCTAGGGTTGAAGCGTTCGTTTCCAGTAAGAGTTTGAATTTTTAGGTTTCACTCTGTTTTCTCCTCTATAGATAGATGTGTTGGGAACTCTAAATGAAACACGGTTTGTGCTAGCTCTTGGAAAATTGACAAAATAAAGTAGTTCTAAGTTCTGTCTCTATGGTTTGTTTCCTCTTGAAGCAGCCCTAAGCGAGACTGCCTAAAGACATTTTCATTGGAAAGGTGTGCCAAGCGTCCAAAAGTACTGGTTTTCTGAAATCTCGGCAAACATTTTTTCACCCAATCTTGATGAGACTTTGTGGTAATGATCAGTTCACTAAGCCCACTTGGCTGCCCAATTTTCACTCTTCTAGGTTGAAGCGTTCGTTTCCAGTAAGAGTTTGAAGTTTTAGTTTTCACTCTGTTTTCTCCTATATAGATAGAGGTGTTGGGAACTCTAAATGAAACACGGTTTGTGCTAGCTCTTGGAAAATTGACAAAATAAAGTAGTTCTAAGTTCTGTCTCTATGGTTTGTTTCCTCTTGAAGCAGCCCTAAGCGGAGACTGCCTAAAGACATTTTCATTGGAAAGGTGTGGCAAGCGTCCAAAAGTACTGGTTTTCTGAAATCTCGGCAAACATTTTTTCACCCAATCTTGATGAGACTTTGTGGTAATGATCAGTTCACTAAGCCCACTTGGCTGCCCAATTTTCACTGTTCTAGGTTGAAGCGTTCGTTTCCAGTAAGAGTTTGAAGTTTTAGGTTTCACTCTGTTTTCTCCTATATAGATAGATGTGTTGGGAACTCTAAATGAAACACGGTTTGTGCTAGCTCTTGGAAAATTGACAATATAAAGTAGTTCTAAGTTCTGTCTCTATGGTTTGTTTCCTCTTGAAGCAGCCCTAAACGGAGACTGCCTAAAGACATTTTCATCGGAAAGGTGTGCCAAGCGTCCAAAAGTACTGGTTTTCTGAAATCTTGGCAAACATTTTTTCACCCAATCTTGATGAGACTTTGTGGTAATGATCAGTTCACTAAGCCCACTTGGCTGCCCAATTTTCACTGTTCTAGGTTGAAGCGTTCGTTTCCAGTAAGAGTCTGAATTTTTAGGTTTCACTCTGTTTTCTCCTATATAGATAGATGTGTTGGGAACTCTAAATGAAACACGGTTTGTGTTAACTCTTTGAAAATTGACAAAATAAAGTAGTTCTAAGTTCTGTCTCTATGGTTTGTTTCCTCTTGAAGCAGCCCTAAGCGGAGACTGCCTAAAGACATTTTCATTGGAAAGGTGTGCCAAGCGTCCAAAAGTACTGGTTTTCTGAAATCTCGGCAAACATTTTTTCACCCAATCTTGATGAGACTTTGTGGTAATGATCAGTTCACTAAGCCCACTTGGCTGCCCAATTTATACTCTTCTAGGTTGAAGCGTTCGTTTCCAGTAAGAGTTTGAATTTTTAGGTTTCACTCTGTTTTCTCCTATATAGATAGATGTGTTGGGATCTCTAAATGAAACACGGTTTGTGCTAGCTCTTTGAAAATTGACAAAATAAAGTAGTTATAAGTTCTGTCTCTATGGTTTGTTTCCTCTTGAAGCAGCCCTAAACGGAGACTGCCTAAAGACATTTTCATCGGAAAGGTGTGCCAAGCGTCCAAAAGTACTGGTTTTCTGAAATCTCGGCAAACATTTTTTCACCCAATCTTGATGAGACTTTGTGGTAATGATCAGTTCACTAAGCCCACTTGGCTGCCCAATTTTCACTGTTCTAGGTTGAAGCGTTTGTTTCCAGTAAGAGTTTGAATTTTTAGGTTTCACTCTGTTTTCTCCTATATAGATAGATGTGTTGGGAACTCTAAATGAAACACGGTTTGTGCTAACTCTTTGAAAATTGACAAAATAAAGTAGTTCTAAGTTCTGTCTCTATGGTTTGTTTCCTCTTGAAGCAGCCCTAAGCGGAGACTGCCTAAAGACATTTTCATTGGAAAGGTGTGCCAAGCGTCCAAAAGTACTGGTTTTCTGAAATCTCGGCAAACATTTTTTCACCCAATCTTGATGAGACTTTGTGGTAATGATCAGTTCACTAAGCCCACTTGGCTGCCCAATTTTCACTCTTCTAGGTTGAAGCGTTCGTTTCTAGTAAGAGTTTGAATTTTTAGGTTTCACTCTGTTTTCTCCTCTATAGATAGATGTGTTGGGAACTCTAAATGAAACACGGTTTGTGCTAGCTCTTGGAAAATTGACAAAATAAAGTAGTTCTAAGTTCTGTCTCTATGGTTTGTTTCCTCTTGAAGCAGCCCTAAGCGAGACTGCCTAAAGACATTTTCATTGGAAAGGTGTGCCAAGCGTCCAAAAGTACTGGTTTTCTGAAATCTCGGCAAACATTTTTTCACCCAATCTTGATGAGACTTTGTGGTAATGATCAGTTCACTAAGCCCACTTGGCTGCCCAATTTTCACTGTTCTAGGTTGAAGCGTTCGTTTCCAGTAAGAGTCTGAATTTTTAGGTTTCACTCTGTTTTCTCCTATATAGATAGATGTGTTGGGAACTCTAAATGAAACACGGTTTGTGTTAACTCTTTGAAAATTGACAAAATAAAGTAGTTCTAAGTTCTGTCTCTATGGTTTGTTTCCTCTTGAAGCAGCCCTAAGCGAGACTGCCTAAAGACATTTTCATTGGAAAGGTGTGCCAAGCGTCCAAAAGTACTGGTTTTCTGAAATCTCGGCAAACATTTTTTCACCCAATCTTGATGAGACTTTGTGGTAATGATCAGTTCACTAAGCCCACTTGGCTGCCCAATTTTCACTCTTCTAGGTTGAAGCGTTCGTTTCCAGTAAGAGTTTGAATTTTTAGGTTTCACTCTGTTTTCTCCTCTATAGATAGATGTGTTGGGAACTCTAAATGAAACACGGTTTGTGCTAGCTCTTGGAAAATTGACAAAATAATGTAGTTCTAAGTTCTGTCTCTATGGTTTGTTTCCTCTTGAAGCAGCCCTAAGCGAGACTGCCTAAAGACATTTTCATTGGAAAGGTGTGCCAAGCGTCCAAAAGTACTGGTTTTCTGAAATCTCGGCAAACATTTTTTCACCCAATCTTGATGAGACTTTGTGGTAATGATCAGTTCACTAAGCCCACTTGGCTGCCCAATTTTCACTGTTCTAGGTTGAAGCGTTTGTTTCCAGTAAGAGTTTGAATTTTTAGGTTTCACTCTGTTTTCTCCTATTTAGATAGATGTGTTGGGAACTCTAAATGAAACACGGTTTGTGCTAGCTCTTGGAAAATTGACAAAATAAAGTAGTTCTAAGTTCTGTCTCTATGGTTTGTTTCCTCTTGAAGCAGCCCTAAGCGAGACTGCCTAAAGACATTTTCATTGGAAAGGTGTGGCAAGCGTCCAAAAGTACTGGTTTTCTGAAATCTCGGCAAACATTTTTTCACCCAATCTTGATGAGACTTTGTGGTAATGATCAGTTCACTAAGCGCACTTGGCTGCCCAATTTTCACTGTTCTAGGTTGAAGCGTTCGTTTCCAGTAAGAGTTTGAAGTTTTAGGTTTCACTCTGTTTTCTCCTATATAGATAGATGTGTTGGGAACTCTAAATGAAACACGGTTTGTGCTAGCTCTTGGAAAATTGACAAAATAAAGTAGTTCTAAGTTCTGTCTCTATGGTTTGTTTCCTCTTGAAGCAGCCCTAAACGGAGACTGCCTAAAGACATTTTCATCGGAAAGGTGTGCCAAGCGTCCAAAAGTACTGGTTTTCTGAAATCTCGGCAAACATTTTTTCACCCAATCTTGATGAGACTTTGTGGTAATGATCAGTTCACTAAGCCCACTTGGCTGCCCAATTTTCACTGTTCTAGGTTGAAGCGTTTGTTTCCAGTAAGAGTTTGAATTTTTAGGTTTCACTCTGTTTTGTCCTATATAGATAGATGTGTTGGGAACTCTAAATGAAACACGGTTTGTGCTAACTCTTTGAAAATTGACAAAATAAAGTAGTTCTAAGTTCTGTCTCTATGGTTTGTTTCCTCTTGAAGCAGCCCTAAACGGAGACTGCCTAAAGACATTTTCAGTGGAAAGGTGTGCCAAGCGTCCAAAAGTACTGGTTTTCTGAAATCTCGGCAAACATTTTTTCACCCAATCTTGATGAGACTTTGTGGTAATGATCAGTTCACTAAGCCCACTTGGCTGCCCAATTTTCACTCTTCTAGGTTGAAGCGTTCGTTTCCAGTAAGAGTTTGAATTTTTAGGTTTCACTCTGTTTTCTCCTCTATAGATAGATGTGTTGGGAACTCTAAATGAAACACGGTTTGTGCTAGCTCTTGGAAAATTGACAAAATAAAGTAGTTCTAAGTTCTGTCTCTATGGTTTGTTTCCTCTTGAAGCAGCCCTAAGCGAGACTGCCTAAAGACATTTTCATTGGAAAGGTGTGCCAAGCGTCCAAAAGTACTGGTTTTCTGAAATCTCGGCAAACATTTTTTCACCCAATCTTGATGAGACTTTGTGGTAATGATCAGTTCACTAAGCCCACTTGGCTGCCCAATTTTCACTCTTCTAGGTTGAAGCGTTCGTTTCCAGTAAGAGTTTGAAGTTTTAGGTTTCACTCCGTTTTCTCCTATATAGATAGAGGTGTTGGGAACTCTAAATGAAACACGGTTTGTGCTAGCTCTTGGAAAATTGACAAAATAAAGTAGTTCTAAGTTCTGTCTCTATGGTTTGTTTCCTCTTGAAGCAGCCCTAAGCGAGACTGCCTAAAGACATTTTCATTGGAAAGGTGTGGCAAGCGTCCAAAAGTACTGGTTTTCTGAAATCTCGGCAAACATTTTTTCACCCAATCTTGATGAGACTTTGTGGTAATGATCAGTTCACTAAGCGCACTTGGCTGCCCAATTTTCACTGTTCTAGGTTGAAGCGTTCGTTTCCAGTAAGAGTTTGAAGTTTTAGGTTTCACTCTGTTTTCTCCTATATAGATAGATGTGTTGGGAACTCTAAATGAAACACGGTTTGTGCTAGCTCTTGGAAAATTGACAAAATAAAGTAGTTCTAAGTTCTGTCTCTATGGTTTGTTTCCTCTTGAAGCAGCCCTAAACGGAGACTGCCTAAAGACATTTTCATCGGAAAGGTGTGCCAAGCGTCCAAAAGTACTGGTTTTCTGAAATCTCGGCAAACATTTTTTCACCCAATCTTGATGAGACTTTGTGGTAATGATCAGTTCACTAAGCCCACTTGGCTGCCCAATTTTCACTGTTCTAGGTTGAAGCGTTTGTTTCCAGTAAGAGTTTGAATTTTTAGGTTTCACTCTGTTTTCTCCTATATAGATAGATGTGTTGGGAACTCTAAATGAAACACGGTTTGTGCTAACTCTTTGAAAATTGACAAAATAAAGTAGTTCTAAGTTCTGTCTCTATGGTTTGTTTCCTCTTGAAGCAGCCCTAAACGGAGACTGCCTAAAGACATTTTCAGTGGAAAGGTGTGCCAAGCGTCCAAAAGTACTGGTTTTCTGAAATCTCGGCAAACATGTTTTCACCCAATCTTGATGAGACTTTGTGGTAATGATCAGTTCACTAAGCCCACTTGGCTGCCCAATTTTCACTCTTCTAGGTTGAAGCGTTCGTTTCCAGTAAGAGTTTGAATTTTTAGGTTTCACTCTGTTTTCTCCTCTATAGATAGATGTGTTGGGAACTCTAAATGAAACACGGTTTGTGCTAGCTCTTGGAAAATTGACAAAATAAAGTAGTTCTAAGTTCTGTCTCTATGGTTTGTTTCCTCTTGAAGCAGCCCTAAGCGAGACTGCCTAAAGACATTTTCATTGGAAAGGTGTGCCAAGCGTCCAAAAGTACTGGTTTTCTGAAATCTCGGCAAACATTTTTTCACCCAATCTTGATGAGACTTTGTGGTAATGATCAGTTCACTAAGCCCACTTGGCTGCCCAATTTTCACTCTTCTAGGTTGAAGCGTTCATTTCCAGTAAGAGTTTGAAGTTTTAGGTTTCACTCTGTTTTCTCCTATATAGATAGAGGTGTTGGGAACTCTAAATGAAACACGGTTTGTGCTAGCTCTTGGAAAATTGACAAAATAAAGTAGTTCTAAGTTCTGTCTCTATGGTTTGTTTCCTCTTGAAGCAGCCCTAAGCGGAGACTGCCTAAAGACATTTTCATTGGAAAGGTGTGGCAAGCGTCCAAAAGTACTGGTTTTCTGAAATCTCGGCAAACATTTTTTCACCCAATCTTGATGAGACTTTGTGGTAATGATCAGTTCACTAAGCCCACTTGGCTGCCCAATTTTCCCTGTTCTAGGTTGAAGCGTTCGTTTCCAGTAAGAGTTTGAAGTTTTAGGTTTCACTCTGTTTTCTCCTATATAGATAGATGTGTTGGGAACTCTAAATGAAACACGGTTTGTGCTAGCTCTTGGAAAATTGACAATATAAAGTAGTTCTAAGTTCTGTCTCTATGGTTTGTTTCCTCTTGAAGCAGCCCTAAACGGAGACTGCCTAAAGACATTTTCATCGGAAAGGTGTGCCAAGCGTCCAAAAGTACTGGTTTTCTGAAATCTTGGCAAACATTTTTTCACCCAATCTTGATGAGACTTTGTGGTAATGATCAGTTCACTAAGCCCACTTGGCTGCCCAATTTTCACTGTTCTAGGTTGAAGCGTTCGTTTCCAGTAAGAGTCTGAATTTTTAGGTTTCACTCTGTTTTCTCCTATATAGATAGATGTGTTGGGAACTCTAAATGAAACACGGTTTGTGTTAACTCTTTGAAAATTGACAAAATAAAGTAGTTCTAAGTTCTGTCTCTATGGTTTGTTTCCTCTTGAAGCAGCCCTAAGCGGAGACTGCCTAAAGACATTTTCATTGGAAAGGTGTGCCAAGCGTCCAAAAGTACTGGTTTTCTGAAATCTCGGCAAACATTTTTTCACCCAATCTTGATGAGACTTTGTGGTAATGATCAGTTCACTAAGCCCACTTGGCTGCCCAATTTATACTCTTCTAGGTTGAAGCGTTCGTTTCCAGTAAGAGTTTGAATTTTTAGGTTTCACTCTGTTTTCTCCTATATAGATAGATGTGTTGGGATCTCTAAATGAAACACGGTTTGTGCTAGCTCTTTGAAAATTGACAAAATAAAGTAGTTATAAGTTCTGTCTCTATGGTTTGTTTCCTCTTGAAGCAGCCCTAAACGGAGACTGCCTAAAGACATTTTCATCGGAAAGGTGTGCCAAGCGTCCAAAAGTACTGGTTTTCTGAAATCTCGGCAAACATTTTTTCACCCAATCTTGATGAGACTTTGTGGTAATGATCAGTTCACTAAGCCCACTTGGCTGCCCAATTTTCACTGTTCTAGGTTGAAGCGTTTGTTTCCAGTAAGAGTTTGAATTTTTAGGTTTCACTCTGTTTTCTCCTATATAGATAGATGTGTTGGGAACTCTAAATGAAACACGGTTTGTGCTAACTCTTTGAAAATTGACAAAATAAAGTAGTTCTAAGTTCTGTCTCTATGGTTTGTTTCCTCTTGAAGCAGCCCTAAGCGGAGACTGCCTAAAGACATTTTCATTGGAAAGGTGTGCCAAGCGTCCAAAAGTACTGGTTTTCTGAAATCTCGGCAAACATTTTTTCACCCAATCTTGATGAGACTTTGTGGTAATGATCAGTTCACTAAGCCCACTTGGCTGCCCAATTTTCACTCTTCTAGGTTGAAGCGTTCGTTTCTAGTAAGAGTTTGAATTTTTAGGTTTCACTCTGTTTTCTCCTCTATAGATAGATGTGTTGGGAACTCTAAATGAAACACGGTTTGTGCTAGCTCTTGGAAAATTGACAAAATAAAGTAGTTCTAAGTTCTGTCTCTATGGTTTGTTTCCTCTTGAAGCAGCCCTAAGCGAGACTGCCTAAAGACATTTTCATTGGAAAGGTGTGCCAAGCGTCCAAAAGTACTGGTTTTCTGAAATCTCGGCAAACATTTTTTCACCCAATCTTGATGAGACTTTGTGGTAATGATCAGTTCACTAAGCCCACTTGGCTGCCCAATTTTCACTGTTCTAGGTTGAAGCGTTCGTTTCCAGTAAGAGTCTGAATTTTTAGGTTTCACTCTGTTTTCTCCTATATAGATAGATGTGTTGGGAACTCTAAATGAAACACGGTTTGTGTTAACTCTTTGAAAATTGACAAAATAAAGTAGTTCTAAGTTCTGTCTCTATGGTTTGTTTCCTCTTGAAGCAGCCCTAAGCGAGACTGCCTAAAGACATTTTCATTGGAAAGGTGTGCCAAGCGTCCAAAAGTACTGGTTTTCTGAAATCTCGGCAAACATTTTTTCACCCAATCTTGATGAGACTTTGTGGTAATGATCAGTTCACTAAGCCCACTTGGCTGCCCAATTTTCACTCTTCTAGGTTGAAGCGTTCGTTTCCAGTAAGAGTTTGAATTTTTAGGTTTCACTCTGTTTTCTCCTCTATAGATAGATGTGTTGGGAACTCTAAATGAAACACGGTTTGTGCTAGCTCTTGGAAAATTGACAAAATAATGTAGTTCTAAGTTCTGTCTCTATGGTTTGTTTCCTCTTGAAGCAGCCCTAAGCGAGACTGCCTAAAGACATTTTCATTGGAAAGGTGTGCCAAGCGTCCAAAAGTACTGGTTTTCTGAAATCTCGGCAAACATTTTTTCACCCAATCTTGATGAGACTTTGTGGTAATGATCAGTTCACTAAGCCCACTTGGCTGCCCAATTTTCACTGTTCTAGGTTGAAGCGTTTGTTTCCAGTAAGAGTTTGAATTTTTAGGTTTCACTCTGTTTTCTCCTATTTAGATAGATGTGTTGGGAACTCTAAATGAAACACGGTTTGTGCTAGCTCTTGGAAAATTGACAAAATAAAGTAGTTCTAAGTTCTGTCTCTATGGTTTGTTTCCTCTTGAAGCAGCCCTAAGCGAGACTGCCTAAAGACATTTTCATTGGAAAGGTGTGGCAAGCGTCCAAAAGTACTGGTTTTCTGAAATCTCGGCAAACATTTTTTCACCCAATCTTGATGAGACTTTGTGGTAATGATCAGTTCACTAAGCGCACTTGGCTGCCCAATTTTCACTGTTCTAGGTTGAAGCGTTCGTTTCCAGTAAGAGTTTGAAGTTTTAGGTTTCACTCTGTTTTCTCCTATATAGATAGATGTGTTGGGAACTCTAAATGAAACACGGTTTGTGCTAGCTCTTGGAAAATTGACAAAATAAAGTAGTTCTAAGTTCTGTCTCTATGGTTTGTTTCCTCTTGAAGCAGCCCTAAACGGAGACTGCCTAAAGACATTTTCATCGGAAAGGTGTGCCAAGCGTCCAAAAGTACTGGTTTTCTGAAATCTCGGCAAACATTTTTTCACCCAATCTTGATGAGACTTTGTGGTAATGATCAGTTCACTAAGCCCACTTGGCTGCCCAATTTTCACTGTTCTAGGTTGAAGCGTTTGTTTCCAGTAAGAGTTTGAATTTTTAGGTTTCACTCTGTTTTCTCCTATATAGATAGATCTGTTGGGAACTCTAAATGAAACACGGTTTCTGCTAACTCTTTGAAAATTGACAAAATAAAGTAGTTCTAAGTTCTGTCTCTATGGTTTGTTTCCTCTTGAAGCAGCCCTAAACGGAGACTGCCTAAAGACATTTTCAGTGGAAAGGTGTGCCAAGCGTCCAAAAGTACTGGTTTTCTGAAATCTCGGCAAACATTTTTTCACCCAATCTTGATGAGACTTTGTGGTAATGATCAGTTCACTAAGCCCACTTGGCTGCCCAATTTTCACTCTTCTAGGTTGAAGCGTTCGTTTCCAGTAAGAGTTTGAATTTTTAGGTTTCACTCTGTTTTCTCCTCTATAGATAGATGTGTTGGGAACTCTAAATGAAACACGGTTTGTGCTAGCTCTTGGAAAATTGACAAAATAAAGTAGTTCTAAGTTCTGTCTCTATGGTTTGTTTCCTCTTGAAGCAGCCCTAAGCGAGACTGCCTAAAGACATTTTCATTGGAAAGGTGTGCCAAGCGTCCAAAAGTACTGGTTTTCTGAAATCTCGGCAAACATTTTTTCACCCAATCTTGATGAGACTTTGTGGTAATGATCAGTTCACTAAGCCCACTTGGCTGCCCAATTTTCACTCTTCTAGGTTGAAGCGTTCGTTTCCAGTAAGAGTTTGAAGTTTTAGGTTTCACTCTGTTTTCTCCTATATAGATAGAGGTGTTGGGAACTCTAAATGAAACACGGTTTGTGCTAGCTCTTGGAAAATTGACAAAATAAAGTAGTTCTAAGTTCTGTCTCTATGGTTTGTTTCCTCTTGAAGCAGCCCTAAGCGGAGACTGCCTAAAGACATTTTCATTGGAAAGGTGTGGCAAGCGTCCAAAAGTACTGGTTTTCTGAAATCTCGGCAAACATTTTTTCACCCAATCTTGATGAGACTTTGTGGTAATGATCAGTTCACTAAGCCCACTTGGCTGCCCAATTTTCACTGTTCTAGGTTGAAGCGTTCGTTTCCAGTAAGAGTTTGAAGTTTTAGGTTTCACTCTGTTTTCTCCTATATAGATAGATGTGTTGGGAACTCTAAATGAAACACGGTTTGTGCTAGCTCTTGGAAAATTGACAATATAAAGTAGTTCTAAGTTCTGTCTCTATGGTTTGTTTCCTCTTGAAGCAGCCCTAAACGGAGACTGCCTAAAGACATTTTCATCGGAAAGGTGTGCCAAGCGTCCAAAAGTACTGGTTTTCTGAAATCTTGGCAAACATTTTTTCACCCAATCTTGATGAGACTTTGTGGTAATGATCAGTTCACTAAGCCCACTTGGCTGCCCAATTTTCACTCTTCTAGGTTGAAGCGTTCGTTTCCAGTAAGAGTCTGAATTTTTAGGTTTCACTCTGTTTTCTCCTATATAGATAGATGTGTTGGGAACTCTAAATGAAACACGGTTTGTGTTAACTCTTTGAAAATTGACAAAATAAAGTAGTTCTAAGTTCTGTCTCTATGGTTTGTTTCCTCTTGAAGCAGCCCTAAGCGGAGACTGCCTAAAGACATTTTCATTGGAAAGGTGTGCCAAGCGTCCAAAAGTACTGGTTTTCTGAAATCTCGGCAAACATTTTTTCACCCAATCTTGATGAGACTTTGTGGTAATGATCAGTTCACTAAGCCCACTTGGCTGCCCAATTTTCACTCTTCTAGGTTGAAGCGTTCGTTTCCAGTAAGAGTTTGAATTTTTAGGTTTCACTCTGTTTTCTCCTATATAGATAGATGTGTTGGGATCTCTAAATGAAACACGGTTTGTGCTAGCTCTTTGAAAATTGACAAAATAAAGTAGTTATAAGTTCTGTCTCTATGGTTTGTTTCCTCTTGAAGCAGCCCTAAACGGAGACTGCCTAAAGACATTTTCATCGGAAAGGTGTGCCAAGCGTCCAAAAGTACTGGTTTTCTGAAATCTCGGCAAACATTTTTTCACCCAATCTTGATGAGACTTTGTGGTAATTTTCAGTTCACTAAGCCCACTTGGCTGCCCAATTTTCACTGTTCTAGGTTGAAGCGTTTGTTTCCAGTAAGAGTTTGAATTTTTAGGTTTCACTCTGTTTTCTCCTATATAGATAGATGTGTTGGGAACTCTAAATGAAACACGGTTTGTGCTAACTCTTTGAAAATTGACAAAATAAAGTAGTTCTAAGTTCTGTCTCTATGGTTTGTTTCCTCTTGAAGCAGCCCTAAGCGAGACTGCCTAAAGACATTTTCATTGGAAAGGTGTGCCAAGCGTCCAAAAGTACTGGTTTTCTGAAATCTCGGCAAACATTTTTTCACCCAATCTTGATGAGACTTTGTGGTAATGATCAGTTCACTAAGCCCACTTGGCTGCCCAATTTTCACTCTTCTAGGTTGAAGCGTTCGTTTCCAGTAAGAGTTTGAAGTTTTAGGTTTCACTCTGTTTTCTCCTATATAGATAGAGGTGTTGGGAACTCTAAATGAAACACGGTTTGTGCTAGCTCTTGGAAAATTGACAAAATAAAGTAGTTCTAAGTTCTGTCTCTATGGTTTGTTTCCTCTTGAAGCAGCCCTAAGCGGAGACTGCCTAAAGACATTTTCATTGGAAAGGTGTGGCAAGCGTCCAAAAGTACTGGTTTTCTGAAATCTCGGCAAACATTTTTTCACCCAATCTTGATGAGACTTTGTGGTAATGATCAGTTCACTAAGCCCACTTGGCTGCCCAATTTTCACTGTTCTAGGTTGAAGCGTTCGTTTCCAGTAAGAGTTTGAAGTTTTAGGTTTCACTCTGTTTTCTCCTATATAGATAGATGTGTTGGGAACTCTAAATGAAACACGGTTTGTGCTAGCTCTTGGAAAATTGACAATATAAAGTAGTTCTAAGTTCTGTCTCTATGGTTTGTTTCCTCTTGAAGCAGCCCTAAACGGAGACTGCCTAAAGACATTTTCATCGGAAAGGTGTGCCAAGCGTCCAAAAGTACTGGTTTTCTGAAATCTTGGCAAACATTTTTTCACCCAATCTTGATGAGACTTTGTGGTAATGATCAGTTCACTAAGCCCACTTGGCTGCCCAATTTTCACTGTTCTAGGTTGAAGCGTTCGTTTCCAGTAAGAGTCTGAATTTTTAGGTTTCACTCTGTTTTCTCCTACATAGATAGATGTGTTGGGAACTCTAAATGAAACACGGTTTGTGTTAACTCTTTGAAAATTGACAAAATAAAGTAGTTCTAAGTTCTGTCTCTATGGTTTGTTTCCTCTTGAAGCAGCCCTAAGCGGAGACTGCCTGAAGACATTTTCATTGGAAAGGTGTGCCAAGCGTCCAAAAGTACTGGTTTTCTGAAATCTCGGCAAACATTTTTTCACCCAATCTTGATGAGACTTTGTGGTAATGATCAGTTCACTAAGCCCACTTGGCTGCCCAATTTTCACTCTTCTAGGTTGAAGCGTTCGTTTCCAGTAAGAGTTTGAATTTTTAGGTTTCACTCTGTTTTCTCCTGTATAGATAGATGTGTTGGGATCTCTAAATGAAACACGGTTTGTGCTAGCTCTTTGAAAATTGACAAAATAAAGTAGTTATAAGTTCTGTCTCTATGGTTTGTTTCCTCTTGAAGCAGCCCTAAACGGAGACTGCCTAAAGACATTTTCATCGGAAAGCTGTGCCAAGCGTCCAAAAGTACTGGTTTTCTGAAATCTCGGCAAACATTTTTTCACCCAATCTTGATGAGACTTTGTGGTAATGATCAGTTCACTAAGCCCACTTGGCTGCCCAATTTTCACTGTTCTAGGTTGAAGCGTTTGTTTCCAGTAAGAGTTTGAATTTTTAGGTTTCACTCTGTTTTCTCCTATATAGATAGATGTGTTGGGAACTCTAAATGAAACACGGTTTGTGCTAGCTCTTGGAAAATTGACAAAATAAAGTAGTTCGAAGTTCTGTCTCTATGGTTTGTTTCCTCTTGAAGCAGCCCTAAGCGAGACTGCCTAAAGACATTTTCATTGGAAAGGTGTGCCAAGCGTCCAAAAGTACTGGTTTTCTGAAATCTCGGCAAACATTTTTTCACCCAATCTTGATGAGACTTTGTGGTAATGATCAGTTCACTAAGCCCACTTGGCTGCCCAATTTTCACTGTTCTAGGTTGAAGCGTTTGTTTCCAGTAAGAGTTTGAATTTTTAGGTTTCACTCTGTTTTCTCCTATATAGATAGATGTGTTGGGAACTCTAAATGAAACACGGTTTGTGCTAACTCTTTGAAAATAGACAAAATAAAGTAGTTCTAAGTTCTGTCTCTATGGTTTGTTTCCTCTTGAAGCAGCCCTAAACGGAGACTGCCTAAAGACATTTTCATTGGAAAGGTGTGCCAAGCGTCCAAAAGTACTGGTTTTCTGAAATCTCGGCAAACATTTTTTCACCCAATCTTGATGAGACATTGTGGTAATGATCAGTTCACTAAGCCCACTTGGCTGCCCAATTTTCACTCTTCTAGGTTAAAGCGTTCGTTTCCAGTAAGAGTTTGAATTTTTAGGTTTCACTCTGTTTTCTCCTATATAGATAGATGTGTTGGGAACTCTAAATGAAACACGGTTTGTGCTAGCTCTTGGAAAATTGACAAAATAAAGTAGTTCTAAGTTCTGTCTCTATGGTTTGTTTCCTCTTGAAGCAGCCCTAAGCGAGACTGCCTAAAGACATTTTCATTGGAAAGGTGTGGCAAGCGTCCAAAAGTACTGGTTTTCTGAAATCTCGGCAAACATATTTTCACCCAATCTTGATGAGACTTTGTGGTAATGATCAGTTCACTAAGCGCACTTGGCTGCCCAATATTCACTGTTCTAGGTTGAAGCGTTCGTTTCCAGTAAGAGTTTGAAGTTTTAGGTTTCACTCTGTTTTCTCCTATATAGATAGATGTGTTGGGAACTCTAAATGAAACACGGTTTGTGCTAGCTCTTGGAAAATTGACAAAATAAAGTAGTTCTAAGTTCTGTCTCTATGGTTTGTTTCCTCTTGAAGCAGCCCTAAACGGAGACTGCCTAAAGACATTTTCATCGGAAAGGTGTGCCAAGCGTCCAAAAGTACTGGTTTTCTGAAATCTCGGCAAACATTTTTTCACCCAATCTTGATGAGACTTTGTGGTAATGATCAGTTCACTAAGCCCACTTGGCTGCCCAATTTTCACTCTTCTAGGTTGAAGCGTTCGTTTCCAGTAAGAGTTTGAAGTTTTAGGTTTCACTCTGTTTTCTCCTATATAGATAGAGGTGTTGGGAACTCTAAATGAAACACGGTTTGTGCTAGCTCTTGGAAAATTGACAAAATAAAGTAGTTCTAAGTTCTGTCTCTATGGTTTGTTTCCTCTTGAAGCAGCCCTAAGCGGAGACTGCCTAAAGACATTTTCATTGGAAAGGTGTGGCAAGCGTCCAAAAGTACTGGTTTTCTGAAATCTCGGCAAACATTTTTTCACCCAATCTTGATGAGACTTTGTGGTAATGATCAGTTCACTAAGCCCACTTGGCTGCCCAATTTTCACTCTTCTAGGTTGAAGCGTTCGTTTCCAGTAAGAGTTTGAAGTTTTAGGTTTCACTCTGTTTTCTCCTATATAGATAGATGTGTTGGGAACTCTAAATGAAACACAGTTTGTGCTAGCTCTTGGAAAATTGACAATATAAAGTAGTTCTAAGTTCTGTCTCTATGGTTTGTTTCCTCTTGAAGCAGCCCTAAACGAAGACTGCCTAAAGACATTTTCATCGGAAAGGTGTGCCAAGCGTCCAAAAGTACTGGTTTTCTGAAATCTTGGCAAACATTTTTTCACCCAATCTTGATGAGACTTTGTGGTAATGATCAGTTCACTAAGCCCACTTGGCTGCCCAATTTTCACTGTTCTAGGTTGAAGCGTTCGTTTCCAGTAAGAGTTTGAATTTTTAGGTTTCACTCTGTTTTCTCCTATATAGATAGATGTGTTGGGAACTCTAAATGAAACACGGTTTGTGCTAACTCTTTGAAAATTGACAAAATAAAGTAGTTCTAAGTTCTGTCTCTATGGTTTGTTTCCTCTTGAAGCAGCCCTAAACGGAGACTGCCTAAAGACATTTTCAGTGGAAAGGTGTGCCAAGCGTCCAAAAGTACTGGTTTTCTGAAATCTCGGCAAACATTTTTTCACCCAATCTTGATGAGACTTTGTGGTAATGATCAGTTCACTAAGCCCACTTGGCTGCCCAATTTTCACTCTTCTAGGTTGAAGCGTTCGTTTCCAGTAAGAGTTTGAATTTTTAGGTTTCACTCTGTTTTCTCCTCTATAGATAGATGTGTTGGGAACTCTAAATGAAACACGGTTTGTGCTAGCTCTTGGAAAATTGACAAAATAAAGTAGTTCTAAGTTCTGTCTCTATGGTTTGTTTCCTCTTGAAGCAGCCCTAAGCGAGACTGCCTAAAGACATTTTCATTGGAAAGGTGTGCCAAGCGTCCAAAAGTACTGGTTTTCTGAAATCTCGGCAAACATTTTTTCACCCAATCTTGATGAGACTTTGTGGTAATGATCAGTTCACTAAGCCCACTTGGCTGCCCAATTTTCACTGTTCTAGGTTGAAGCGTTCGTTTCCAGTAAGAGTTTGAAGTTTTAGGTTTCACTCTGTTTTCTCCTATATAGATAGAGGTGTTGGGAACTCTAAATGAAACACGGTTTGTCCTAGCTCTTGGAAAATTGACAAAATAAAGTAGTTCTAAGTTCTGTCTCTATGGTTTGTTTCCTCTTGAAGCAGCCCTAAGCGGAGACTGCCTAAAGACATTTTCATTGGAAAGGTGTGGCAAGCGTCCAAAAGTACTGGTTTTCTGAAATCTCGGCAAACATTTTTTCACCCAATCTTGATGAGACTTTGTGGTAATGATCAGTTCACTAAGCCCACTTGGCTGCCCAATTTTCACTGTTCTAGGTTGAAGCGTTCGTTTCCAGTAAGAGTTTGAAGTTTTAGGTTTCACTCTGTTTTCTCCTATATAGATAGATGTGTTGGCAACTCTAAATGAAACACGGTTTGTGCTAGCTCTTGGAAAATTGACAAAATAAAGTAGTTCTAAGTTCTGTCTCTATGGTTTGTTTCCTCTTGAAGCAGCCCTAAACGGAGACTGCCTAAAGACATTTTCATCGGAAAGGTGTGCCAAGCGTCCAAAAGTACTGGTTTTCTGAAATCTTGGCAAACATTTTTTCACCCAATCTTGATGAGACTTTGTGGTAATGATCAGTTCACTAAGCCCACTTGGCTGCCCAATTTTCACTGTTCTAGGTTGAAGCGTTCGTTTCCAGTAAGAGTCTGAATTTTTAGGTTTCACTCTGTTTTCTCCTATATAGATAGATGTGTTGGGAACTCTAAATGAAACACGGTTTGTGTTAACTCTTTGAAAATTGACAAAATAAAGTAGTTCTAAGTTCTGTCTCTATGGTTTGTTTCCTCTTGAAGCAGCCCTAAGCGGAGACTGCCTAAAGACATTTTCATTGGAAAGGTGTGCCAAGCGTCCAAAAGTACTGGTTTTCTGAAATCTCGGCAAACATTTTTTCACCCAATCTTGATGAGACTTTGTGGTAATGATCAGTTCACTAAGCCCACTTGGCTGCCCAATTTTCACTCTTCTAGGTTGAAGCGTTCGTTTCCAGTAAGAGTTTGAATTTTTAGGTTTCACTCTGTTTTCTCCTATATAGATAGATGTGTTGGGATCTCTAAATGAAACACGGTTTGTGCTAGCTCTTTGAAAATTGACAAAATAAAGTAGTTATAAGTTCTGTCTCTATGGTTTGTTTCCTCTTGAAGCAGCCCTAAACGGAGACTGCCTAAAGACATTTTCATCGGAAAGGTGTGCCAAGCGTCCAAAAGTACTGGTTTTCTGAAATCTCGGCAAACATTTTTTCACCCAATCTTGATGAGACTTTGTGGTAATGATCAGTTCACTAAGCCCACTTGGCTGCCCAATTTTCACTGTTCTAGGTTGAAGCGTTTGTTTCCAGTAAGAGTTTGAATTTTTAGGTTTCACTCTGTTTTCTCCTATATAGATAGATGTGTTGGGAACTCTAAATGAAACACGGTTTGTGCTAACTCTTTGAAAATTGACAAAATAAAGTAGTTCTAAGTTCTGTCTCTATTGTTTGTTTCCCCTTGAAGCAGCCCTAAGCGGAGACTGCCTAAAGACATTTTCATTGGAAAGGTGTGCCAAGCGTCCAAAAGTACTGGTTTTCTGAAATTTCGGCAAACATTTTTTCACCCAATCTTGATGAGACTTTGTGGTAATGATCAGTTCACTAAGCCCACTTGGCTGCCCAATTTTCACTCTTCTAGGTTGAAGCGTTCGTTTCCAGTAAGAGTTTGAATTTTTAGGTTTCACTCTGTTTTCTCCTATATAGATAGATGTGTTGGGAACTCTAAATGAAACACGGTTTGTGCTAGCTCTTGGAAAATTGACAAAATAAAGTAGTTCTAAGTTCTGTCTCTATGGTTTGTTTCCTCTTGAAGCAGCCCTAAGCGAGACTGCCTAAAGACATTTTCATTGGAAAGGTGTGGCAAGCGTCCAAAAGTACTGGTTTTCTGAAATCTCGGCAAACATTTTTTCACCCAATCTTGATGAGACTTTGTGGTAATGATCAGTTCACTAAGCGCACTTGGCTGCCCAATTTTCACTCTTCTAGGTTGAAGCGTTCGTTTCCAGTAAGAGTTTGAAGTTTTAGGTTTCACTCTGTTTTCTCCTATATAGATAGATGTGTTGGGAACTCTAAATGAAACACGGTTTGTGCTAGCTCTTGGAAAATTGACAAAATAAAGTAGTTCTAAGTTCTGTCTCTATGGTTTGTTTCCTCTTGAAGCAGCCCTAAACGGAGACTGCCTAAAGACATTTTCATCGGAAAGGTGTGCCAAGCGTCCAAAAGTACTGGTTTTCTGAAATCTCGGCAAACATTTTTTCACCCAATCTTGATGAGACTTTGTGGTAATGATCAGTTCACTAAGCCCACTTGGCTGCCCAATTTTCACTGTTCTAGGTTGAAGCGTTTGTTTCCAGTAAGAGTTTGAATTTTTAGGTTTCACTCTGTTTTCTTCTATATAGATAGATGTGTTGGGAACTCTAAATGAAACACGGTTTGTGCTAACTCTTTGAAAATTGACAAAATAAAGTAGTTCTAAGTTCTGTCTCTATGGTTTGTTTCCTCTTGAAGCAGCCCTAAACGGAGACTGCCTAAAGACATTTTCAGTTTAAAGGTGTGCCAAGCGTCCAAAAGTACTGGTTTTCTGAAATCTCGGCAAACATTTTTTCACCCAATCTTGATGAGACTTTGTGGTAATGATCAGTTCACTAAGCCCACTTGGCTGCCCAATTTTCACTCTTCTAGGTTGAAGCGTTCGTTTCCAGTAAGAGTTTGAATTTTTAGGTTTCACTCTGTTTTCTCCTCTATAGATAGATGTGTTGGGAACTCTAAATGAAACACGGTTTGTGCTAGCTCTTGGAAAATTGACAAAATAAAGTAGTTCTAAGTTCTGTCTCTATGGTTTGTTTCCTCTTGAAGCAGCCCTAAGCGAGACTGCCTAAAGACATTTTCATTGGAAAGGTGTGGCAAGCGTCCAAAAGTACTGGTTTTCTGAAATCTCGGCAAACATTTTTTCACCCAATCTTGATGAGACTTTGTGGTAATGATCAGTTCACTAAGCCCACTTGGCTGCCCAATTTTCACTGTTCTAGGTTGAAGCGTTCGTTTCCAGTAAGAGTTTTGAAGTTTTAGGTTTCACTCTGTTTTCTCCTATATAGATAGATGTGTTGGGAACTCTAAATGAAACACGGTTTGTGCTAGCTCTTGGAAAATTGACAAAATAAAGTAGTTCTAAGTTCTGTCTCTATGGTTTGTTTCCTCTTGAAGCAGCCCTAAACGGAGACTGCCTAAAGACATTTTCATCGGAAAGGTGTGCCAAGCGTCCAAAAGTACTGGTTTTCTGAAATCTTGGCAAACATTTTTTCACCCAATCTTGATGAGACTTTGTGGTAATGATCAGTTCACTAAGCCCACTTGGCTGCCCAATTTTCACTGTTCTAGGTTGAAGCGTTCGTTTCCAGTAAGAGTCTGAATTTTTAGGTTTCACTCTGTTTTCTCCTATATAGATAGATGTGTTGGGAACTCTAAATGAAACACGGTTTGTGCTAACTCTTTGAAAATTGACAAAATAAAGTAGTTCTAAGTTCTGTCTCTATGGTTTGTTTCCTCTTGAAGCAGCCCTAAACGGAGACTGCCTAAAGACATTTTCATTGGAAAGGTGTGGCAAGCGTCCAAAAGTACTGGTTTTCTGAAATCTCGGCAAACATTTTTTCACCCAATCTTGATGAGACTTTGTGGTAATGATCAGTTCACTAAGCCCACTTGGCTGCCCAATTTTCACTCTTCTAGGTTGAAGCGTTCGTTTCCAGTAAGAGTTTGAATTTTTAGGTTTCACTCTGTTTTCTCCTCTATAGATAGATGTGTTGGGAACTCTAAATGAAACACGGTTTGTGCTAGCTCTTGGAAAATTGACAAAATAAAGTAGTTCTAAGTTCTGTCTCTATGGTTTGTTTCCTCTTGAAGCAGCCCTAAGCGAGACTGCCTAAAGACATTTTCATTGGAAAGGTGTGCCAAGCGTCCAAAAGTACTGGTTTCTGAAATCTCGGCAAACATTTTTTCACCCAATCTTGATGAGACTTTGTGGTAATGATCAGTTCACTAAGCCCACTTGGCTGCCCAATTTTCACTGTTCTAGGTTGAAGCGTTCGTTTCCAGTAAGAGTCTGAATTTTTAGGTTTCACTCTGTTTTTCCTATATAGATAGATGTGTTGGGAACTCTAAATGAAACACGGTAAGTGTTACTCTTTGAAAATTGACAAAATAAAGTAGTTCTAAGTTCTGTCTCTATGGTTTGTTTCCTCTTGAAGCAGCCCTAAGCGGAGACTGCCTAAAGACATTTTCATTGGAAAGGTGTGCCAAGCGTCAAAAGTACTGGTTTTCTGAAATCTCGGCAAACATTTTTTCACCCAATCTTGATGAGACTTTGTGGTAATGATCAGTTCACTAAGCCCACTTGGCTGCCCAATTTTCACTCTTCTAGGTTGAAGCGTTCGTTTCCAGTAAGAGTTTGAATTTTTAGGTTTCACTCTGTTTTCTCCTATATAGATAGATGTGTTGGGATCTCTAAATGAAACACGGTTTGTGCTAGCTCTTTGAAAATTGACAAAATAAAGTAGTTATAAGTTCTGTCTCTATGGTTTGTTTCCTCTTGAAGCAGCCCTAAACGGAGACTGCCTAAAGACATTTTCATCGGAAAGGTGTGCCAAGCGTCCAAAAGTACTGGTTTTCTGAAATCTCGGCAAACATTTTTTCACCCAATCTTGATGAGACTTTGTGGTAATGATCAGTTCACTAAGCCCACTTGGCTGCCCAATTTTCACTGTTCTAGGTTCAAGCGTTTGTTTCCAGTAAGAGTTTGAATTTTTAGGTTTCACTCTGTTTTCTCCTATATAGATAGATGTGTTGGGAACTCTAAATGAAACACGGTTTGTGCTAGCTCTTGGAAAATTGACAAAATAAAGTAGTTCTAAGTTCTGTCTCTATGGTTTGTTTCCTCTTGAATCAGCCCTAAGCGAGACTGCCTAAAGACATTTTCATTGGAAAGGTGTGCCAAGCGTCCAAAAGTACTGGTTTTCTGAAATCTCGGCAAACATTTTTTCACCCAATCTTGATGAGACTTTGTGGTAATGATCAGTTCACTAAGCCCACTTGGCTGCCCAATTTTCACTCTTCTAGGTTGAAGCGTTCGTTTCCAGTAAGAGTCTGAATTTTTAGGTTTCACTCTGTTTTCTCCTATATAGATAGATGTGTTGGGACCTCTAAATGAAACACGGTTTGTGTTAACTCTTTGAAAATTGACAAAATAAAGTAGTTCTAAGTTCTGTCTCTATGGTTTGTTTCCTCTTGAAGCAGCCCTAAGCGAGACTGCCTAAAGACATTTTCATTGGAAAGGTGTGCCAAGCGTCCAAAAGTACTTGTTTTCTGAAATCTCGGCAAACATTTTTTCACCCAATCTTGATGAGACTTTGTGGTAATGATCAGTTCACTAAGCCCACTTGGCTGCCCAATTTTCACTCTTCTAGGTTGAAGCGTTCGTTTCCAGTAAGAGTTTGAATTTTTAGGTTTCACTCTGTTTTCTCCTATATAGATAGATGTGTTGGGAACTCTAAATGAAACACGGTTTGTGCTAGCTCTTGGAAAATGACAAAATAAAGTAGTTCTAAGTTCTGTCTCTATGGTTTGTTTCCTCTTGGAAGCAGCCCTAAGCGAGACTGCCTAAAGACATTTTCATCGGAAAGGAGTGCAAGCGTCCAAAAGTACTGGTTTTCTGAAATCTCGGCAAACATTTTTTCACCCAATCTTGATGAGACTTTGTGGTAATGATCAGTTCACTAAGCCACTTGGCTGCCCAATTTTCACTCTTCTAGGTTGTAGCGTTCGTTTCAGTAAGAGTTTGAAGTTTTAGGTTTCACTCTGTTTTCTCCTATATAGATAGATGTGTTGGGAACTCTAAATGAAACACGGTTTGTGCTAGCTCTTGGAAAATTGACAAAATAAAGTAGTTCTAAGTTCTGTCTCTATGGTTTGTTTCCTCTTGAAGCAGCCCTAAGCGGAGACTGCCTAAAGACATTTTCATTGGAAAGGTGTGCCAAGCGTCCAAAAGTACTGGTTTCTGAAATCTCGGCAAACATTTTTTCACCCAATCTTGATGAGACTTTGTGGTAATGATCAGTTCACTAAGCGCACTTGGCTGCCCAATTTTCACTGTTCTAGGTTGAAGCGTTCGTTTCCAGTAAGAGTCTGAATTTTTAGGTTTCACTCTGTTTTCTCCTATATAGATAGATGTGTTGGGAACTCTAAATGAAACACGGTTTGTGTTAACTCTTTGAAAATTGACAAAATAAAGTAGTTCTAAGTTCTGTCTCTATGGTTTGTTTCCTCTTGAAGCAGCCCTAAACGGAGACTGCCTAAAGACATTTTCATTGGAAAGGTGTGCCAAGCGTCCAAAAGTACTGGTTTTCTGAAATCTCGGCAAACATTTTTTCACCCAATCTTGATGAGACTTTGTGGTAATGATCAGTTCACTAAGCCCACTTGGCTGCCCAATTTTCACTCTTCTAGGTTGAAGCGTTCGTTTCCAGTAAGAGTTTGAATTTTTAGGTTTCACTCTGTTTTCTCCTATATAGATAGATGTGTTGGGAACTCTAAATGAAACACGGTTTGTGCTAGCTCTTGGAAAATTGACAAAATAAAGTAGTTCTAAGTTCTGTCTCTATGGTTTGTTTCCTCTTGAATCAGCCCTAAGCGAGACTGCCTAAAGACATTTTCATTGGAAAGGTGTGCCAAGCGTCCAAAAGTACTGGTTTTCTGAAATCTCGGCAAACATTTTTTCACCCAATCTTGATGAGACTTTGTGGTAATGATCAGTTCACTAAGCCCACTTGGCTGCCCAATTTTCACTGTTCTAGGTTGAAGCGTTCGTTTCCAGTAAGAGTCTGAATTTTTAGGTTTCACTCTGTTTTCTCCTATATAGATAGATGTGTTGGGAACTCTAAATGAAACACGGTTTGTGTTAACTCTTTGAAAATTGACAAAATAAAGTAGTTCTAAGTTCTGTCTCTATGGTTTGTTTCCTCTTGAAGCAGCCCTAAGCGGAGACTGCCTAAAGACATTTTCATTGGAAAGGTGTGCCAAGCGTCCAAAAGTACTGGTTTTCTGAAATCTCGGCAAACATTTTTTCACCCAATCTTGATGAGACTTTGTGGTAATGATCAGTTCACTAAGCCCACTTGGCTGCCCAATTTTCACTCTTCTAGGTTGAAGCGTTCGTTTCCAGTAAGAGTTTGAATTTTTAGGTTTCACTCTGTTTTCTCCTATATAGATAGATGTGTTGGGATCTCTAAATGAAACACGGTTTGTGCTAGCTCTTTGAAAATTGACAAAATAAAGTAGTTCTAAGTTCTGTCTCTATGGTTTGTTTCCTCTTGAAGCAGCCCTAAACGGAGACTGCCTAAAGACATTTTCATCGGAAAGGTGTGCCAAGCGTCCAAAAGTACTGGTTTTCTGAAATCTCGGCAAACATTTTTTCACCCAATCTTGATGAGACTTTGTGGTAATGATCAGTTCACTAAGCCCACTTGGCTGCCCAATTTTCACTCTTCTAGGTTCAAGCGTTTGTTTCCAGTAAGAGTTTGAATTTTTAGGTTTCACTCTGTTTTCTCCTATATAGATAGATGTGTTGGGAACTCTAAATGAAAACACGGTTTGTGCTAGCTCTTGGAAAATTGACAAAATAAAGTAGTTCTAAGTTCTGTCTCTATGGTTTGTTTCCTCTTGAATCAGCCCTAAGCGAGACTGCCTAAAGACATTTTCATTGGAAAGGTGTGCCAAGCGTCCAAAAGTACTGGTTTTCTGAAATCTCGGAAACATTTTTTCACCCAATCTTGATGAGACTTTGTGGTAATGATCAGTTCACTAAGCCCACTTGGCTGCCCAATTTTCACTCTTCTAGGTTGAAGCGTTCGTTTCCAGTAAGAGTCTGAATTTTAGGTTTCACTCTGTTTTCTCCTATATAGATAGATGTGTTGGGAACTCTAAATGAAACACGGTTTGTGTTAACTCTTTGAAAATTGACAAAATAAAGTAGTTCTAAGTCTGTCTCTATGGTTTGTTTCCTCTTGAAGCAGCCCTAAGCGAGACTGCCTAAAGACATTTTCATTGGAAAGGTGTGCCAAGCGTCCAAAAGTACTGGTTTTCTGAAATCTCGGCAAACATTTTTTCACCCAATCTTGATGAGACTTTGTGGTAATGATCAGTTCACTAAGCCCACTTGGCTGCCCAATTTTCACTCTTCTAGGTTGAAGCGTTCGTTTCCAGTAAGAGTTTGAATTTTTAGGTTTCACTCTGTTTTCTCCTATATAGATAGATGTGTTGGGAACTCTAAATGAAACACGGTTTGTGCTAGCTCTTGGAAAATTGACAAAATAAAGTAGTTCTAAGTTCTGTCTCTATGGTTTGTTTCCTCTTGAAGCAGCCCTAAGCGAGACTGCCTAAAGACATTTTCATCGGAAAGGTGTGCCAAGCGTCCAAAAGTACTGGTTTTCTGAAATCTCGGCAAACATTTTTTCACCCAATCTTGATGAGACTTTGTGGTAATGATCAGTTCACTAAGCCCACTTGGCTGCCCAATTTTCACTGTTCTAGGTTGAAGCGTTCGTTTCCAGTAAGAGTTTGAAGTTTTAGGTTTCACTCTGTTTTCTCCTATATAGATAGATGTGTTGGGAACTCTAAATGAAACACGGTTTGTGCTAGCTCTTGGAAAATTGACAAAATAAAGTAGTTCTAAGTTCTGTCTCTATGGTTTGTTTCCTCTTGAAGCAGCCCTAAGCGGAGACTGCCTAAAGACATTTTCATTGGAAAGGTGTGCCAAGCGTCCAAAAGTACTGGTTTTCTGAAATCTCGGCAAACATTTTTTCACCCAATCTTGATGAGACTTTGTGGTAATGATCAGTTCACTAAGCGCACTTGGCTGCCCAATTTTCACTGTTCTAGGTTGAAGCGTTCGTTTCCAGTAAGAGTCTGAATTTTTAGGTTTCACTCTGTTTTCTCCTATATAGATAGATGTGTTGGGAACTCTAAATGAAACACGGTTTGTGTTAACTCTTTGAAAATTGACAAAATAAAGTAGTTCTAAGTTCTGTCTCTATGGTTTGTTTCCTCTTGAAGCAGCCCTAAACGGAGACTGCCTAAAGACATTTTCATTGGAAAGGTGTGCCAAGCGTCCAAAAGTACTGGTTTTCTGAAATCTCGGCAAACATTTTTTCACCCAATCTTGATGAGACTTTGTGGTAATGATCAGTTCACTAAGCCCACTTGGCTGCCCAATTTTCACTCTTCTAGGTTGAAGCGTTCGTTTCCAGTAAGAGTTTGAATTTTTAGGTTTCACTCTGTTTTCTCCTATATAGATAGATGTGTTGGGAACTCTAAATGAAACACGGTTTGTGCTAGCTCTTGGAAAATTGACAAAATAAAGTAGTTCTAAGTTCTGTCTCTATGGTTTGTTTCCTCTTGAAGCAGCCCTAAGCGAGACTGCCTAAAGACATTTTCATCGGAAAGGTGTGCCAAGCGTCCAAAAGTACTGGTTTTCTGAAATCTCGGCAAACATTTTTTCACCCAATCTTGATGAGACTTTGTGGTAATGATCAGTTCACTAAGCCCACTTGGCTGCCCAATTTTCACTGTTCTAGGTTGAAGCGTTCGTTTCCAGTAAGAGTTTGAAGTTTTAGGTTTCACTCTGTTTTCTCCTCTATAGATAGATGTGTTGGGAACTCTAAATGAAACACGGTTTGTGCTAGCTCTTGGAAAATTGACAAAATAAAGTAGTTCTAAGTTCTGTCTCTATGGTTTGTTTCCTCTTGAAGCAGCCCTAAGCGGAGACTGCCTAAAGACATTTTCATTGGAAAGGTGTGCCAAGCGTCCAAAAGTACTGGTTTTCTGAAATCTCGGCAAACATTTTTTCACCCAATCTTGATGAGACTTTGTGGTAATGATCAGTTCACTAAGCGCACTTGGCTGCCCAATTTTCACTGTTCTAGGTTGAAGCGTTCGTTTCCAGTAAGAGTCTGAATTTTTAGGTTTCACTCTGTTTTCTCCTCTATAGATAGATGTGTTGGGAACTCTAAATGAAACACGGTTTGTGTTAACTCTTTGAAAATTGACAAAATAAAGTAGTTCTAAGTTCTGTCTCTATGGTTTGTTTCCTCTTGAAGCAGCCCTAAACGGAGACTGCCTAAAGACATTTTCATTGGAAAGGTGTGCCAAGCGTCCAAAAGTACTGGTTTTCTGAAATCTAGGCAAACATTTTTTCACCCAATCTTGATGAGACTTTGTGGTAATGATCAGTTCACTAAGCCCACTTGGCTGCCCAATTTTCACTCTTCTAGGTTGAAGCGTTCGTTTCCAGTAAGAGTTTGAATTTTTAGGTTTCACTCTGTTTTCTCCTATATAGATAGATGTGTTGGGAACTCTAAATGAAACACGGTTTGTGCTAGCTCTTGGAAAATTGACAAAATAAAGTAGTTCTAAGTTCTGTCTCTATGGTTTGTTTCCTCTTGAATCAGCCCTAAGCGAGACTGCCTAAAGACATTTTCATTGGAAAGGTGTGCCAAGCGTCCAAAAGTACTGGTTTTCTGAAATCTCGGCAAACATTTTTTCACCCAATCTTGATGAGACTTTGTGGTAATGATCAGTTCACTAAGCCCACTTGGATGCCCAATTTTCACTCTTCTAGGTTGAAGCGTTCGTTTCCAGTAAGAGTCTGAATTTTTAGGTTTCACTCTGTTTTCTCCTATATAGATAGATGTGTTGGGAACTCTAAATGAAACACGGTTTGTGTTAACTCTTTGAAAATTGACAAAATAAAGTAGTTCTAAGTTCTGTCTCTATGGTTTGTTTCCTCTTGAAGCAGCCCTAAGCGAGACTGCCTAAAGACATTTTCATTGGAAAGGTGTGCCAAGCGTCCAAAATTACTGGTTTTCTGAAATCTCGGCAAACATTTTTTCACCCAATCTTGATGAGACTTTGTGGTAATGATCAGTTCACTAAGCCCACTTGGCTGCCCAATTTTCACTCTTCTAGGTTGAAGCGTTCGTTTCCAGTAAGAGTTTGAATTTTTAGGTTTCACTCTGTTTTCTCCTATATAGATAGATGTGTTGGGAACTCTAAATGAAACACGGTTTGTGCTAGCTCTTGGAAAATTGACAAAATAAAGTAGTTCTAAGTTCTGTCTCTATGGTTTGTTTCCTCTTGAAGCAGCCCTAAGCGAGACTGCCTAAAGACATTTTCATTGGAAAGGTGTGGCAAGCGTCCAAAAGTACTGGTTTTCTGAAATCTCGGCAAACATTTTTTCACCCAATCTTGATGAGACTTTGTGGTAATGATCAGTTCACTAAGCGCACTTGGCTGCCCAATTTTCACTGTTCTAGGTTGAAGCGTTCGTTTCCAGTAAGAGTTTGAAGTTTTAGGTTTCACTCTGTTTTCTCCTATATAGATAGATGTGTTGGGAACTCTAAATGAAACACGGTTTGTGCTAGCTCTTGGAAAATTGACAAAATAAAGTAGTTCTAAGTTCTGTCTCTATGGTTTGTTTCCTCTTGAAGCAGCCCTAAACGGAGACTGCCTAAAGACATTTTCATCGGAAAGGTGTGCCAAGCGTCCAAAAGTACTGGTTTTCTGAAATCTCGGCAAACATTTTTTCACCCAATCTTGATGAGACTTTGTGGTAATGATCAGTTCACTAAGCCCACTTGGCTGCCCAATTTTCACTGTTCTAGGTTGAAGCGTTTGTTTCCAGTAAGAGTTTGAATTTTTAGGTTTCACTCTGTTTTCTCCTATATAGATAGATGTGTTGGGAACTCTAAAAGAAACACGGTTTGTGCTAACTCTTTGAAAATTGACAAAATAAAGTAGTTCTAAGTTCTGTCTCTATGGTTTGTTTCCTCTTGAAGCAGCCCTAAACGGAGACTGCCTAAAGACATTTTCATTGGAAAGGTGTGGCAAGCGTCCAAAAGTACTGGTTTTCTGAAATCTCGGCAAACATTTTTTCACCCAATCTTGATGAGACTTTGTGGTAATGATCAGTTCACTAAGCCCACTTGGCTGCCCAATTTTCACTCTTCTAGGTTGAAGCGTTCGTTTCCAGTAAGAGTTTGAATTTTTAGGTTTCACTCTGTTTTCTCCTCTATAGATAGATGTGTTGGGAACTCTAAATGAAACACGGTTTGTGCTAGCTCTTGGAAAATTGACAAAATAAAGTAGTTCTAAGTTCTGTCTCTATGGTTTGTTTCCTCTTGAAGCAGCCCTAAGCGAGACTGCCTAAAGACATTTTCATTGGAAAGGTGTGCCAAGCGTCCAAAAGTACTGGTTTTCTGAAATCTCGGCAAACATTTTTTCACCCAATCTTGATGAGACTTTGTGGTAATGATCAGTTCACTAAGCCCACTTGGCTGCCCAATTTTCACTGTTCTAGGTTGAAGCGTTCGTTTCCAGTAAGAGTCTGAATTTTTAGGTTTCACTCTGTTTTCTCCTATATAGATAGATGTGTTGGGAACTCTAAATGAAACACGGTTTGTGTTAACTCTTTGAAAATTGACAAAATAAAGTAGTTCTAAGTTCTGTCTCTATGGTTTGTTTCCTCTTGAAGCAGCCCTAAGCGGAGACTGCCTAAAGACATTTTCATTGGAAAGGTGTGCCAAGCGTCCAAAAGTACTGGTTTTCTGAAATCTCGGCAAACATTTTTTCACCCAATCTTGATGAGACTTTGTGGTAATGATCAGTTCACTAAGCCCACTTGGCTGCCCAATTTTCACTCTTCTAGGTTGAAGCGTTCGTTTCCAGTAAGAGTTTGAATTTTTAGGTTTCACTCTGTTTTCTCCTCTATAGATAGATGTGTTGGGAACTCTAAATGAAACACGGTTTGTGCTAGCTCTTGGAAAATTGACAAAATAATGTAGTTCTAAGTTCTGTCTCTATGGTTTGTTTCCTCTTGAAGCAGCCCTAAGCGAGACTGCCTAAAGACATTTTCATTGGAAAGGTGTGCCAAGCGTCCAAAAGTACTGGTTTTCTGAAATCTCGGCAAACATTTTTTCACCCAATCTTGATGAGACTTTGTGGTAATGATCAGTTCACTAAGCCCACTTGGCTGCCCAATTTTCACTCTTCTAGGTTGAAGCGTTCGTTTCCAGTAAGAGTTTGAATTTTTAGGTTTCACTCTGTTTTCTCCTATATAGATAGATGTGTTGGGAACTCTAAATGAAACACGGTTTGTGCTAGCTCTTGGAAAATTGACAAAATAAAGTAGTTCTAAGTTCTGTCTCTATGGTTTGTTTCCTCTTGAAGCAGCCCTAAGCGAGACTGCCTAAAGACATTTTCATTGGAAAGGTGTGGCAAGCGTCCAAAAGTACTGGTTTTCTGAAATCTCGGCAAACATTTTTTCACCCAATCTTGATGAGACTTTGTGGTAATGATCAGTTCACTAAGCGCACTTGGCTGCCCAATTTTCACTGTTCTAGGTTGAAGCGTTCGTTTCCAGTAAGAGTTTGAAGTTTTAGGTTTCACTCTGTTTTCTCCTATATAGATAGATGTGTTGGGAACTCTAAATGAAACACGGTTTGTGCTAGCTCTTGGAAAATTGACAAAATAAAGTAGTTCTAAGTTCTGTCTCTATGGTTTGTTTCCTCTTGAAGCAGCCCTAAACGGAGACTGCCTAAAGACATTTTCATCGGAAAGGTGTGCCAAGCGTCCAAAAGTACTGGTTTTCTGAAATCTCGGCAAACATTTTTTCACCCAATCTTGATGAGACTTTGTGGTAATGATCAGTTCACTAAGCCCACTTGGCTGCCCAATTTTCACTGTTCTAGGTTGAAGCGTTTGTTTCCAGTAAGAGTTTGAATTTTTAGGTTTCACTCTGTTTTCTCCTATATAGATAGATGTGTTGGGAACTCTAAATGAAACACGGTTTGTGCTAACTCTTTGAAAATTGACAAAATAAAGTAGTTCTAAGTTCTGTCTCTATGGTTTGTTTCCTCTTGAAGCAGCCCTAAACGGAGACTGCCTAAAGACATTTTCATTGGAAAGGTGTGGCAAGCGTCCAAAAGTACTGGTTTTCTGAAATCTCGGCAAACATTTTTTCACCCAATCTTGATGAGACTTTGTGGTAATGATCAGTTCACTAAGCCCACTTGGCTGCCCAATTTTCACTCTTCTAGGTTGAAGCGTTCGTTTCCAGTAAGAGTTTGAATTTTTAGGTTTCACTCTGTTTTCTCCTCTATAGATAGATGTGTTGGGAACTCTAAATGAAACACGGTTTGTGCTAGCTCTTGGAAAATTGACAAAATAAAGTAGTTCTAAGTTCTGTCTCTATGGTTTGTTTCCTCTTGAATCAGCCCTAAGCGAGACTGCCTAAAGACATTTTCATTGGAAAGGTGTGCCAAGCGTCCAAAAGTACTGGTTTTCTGAAATCTCGGCAAACATTTTTTCACCCAATCTTGATGAGACTTTGTGGTAATGATCAGTTCACTAAGCCCACTTGGCTGCCCAATTTTCACTCTTCTAGGTTGAAGCGTTCGTTTCCAGTAAGAGTCTGAATTTTTAGGTTTCACTCTGTTTTCTCCTATATAGATAGATGTGTTGGGAACTCTAAATGAAACACGGTTTGTGTTAACTCTTTGAAAATTGACAAAATAAAGTAGTTCTAAGTTCTGTCTCTATGGTTTGTTTCCTCTTGAAGCAGCCCTAAGCGAGACTGCCTAAAGACATTTTCATTGGAAAGGTGTGCCAAGCGTCCAAAATTACTGGTTTTCTGAAATCTCGGCAAACATTTTTTCACCCAATCTTGATGAGACTTTGTGGTAATGATCAGTTCACTAAGCCCACTTGGCTGCCCAATTTTCACTCTTCTAGGTTGAAGCGTTCGTTTCCAGTAAGAGTTTGAATTTTTAGGTTTCACTCTGTTTTCTCCTATATAGATAGATGTGTTGGGAACTCTAAATGAAACACGGTTTGTGCTAGCTCTTGGAAAATTGACAAAATAAAGTAGTTCTAAGTTCTGTCTCTATGGTTTGTTTCCTCTTGAAGCAGCCCTAAGCGAGACTGCCTAAAGACATTTTCATTGGAAAGGTGTGGCAAGCGTCCAAAAGTACTGGTTTTCTGAAATCTCGGCAAACATTTTTTCACCCAATCTTGATGAGACTTTGTGGTAATGATCAGTTCACTAAGCGCACTTGGCTGCCCAATTTTCACTGTTCTAGGTTGAAGCGTTCGTTTCCAGTAAGAGTTTGAAGTTTTAGGTTTCACTCTGTTTTCTCCTATATAGATAGATGTGTTGGGAACTCTAAATGAAACACGGTTTGTGCTAGCTCTTGGAAAATTGACAAAATAAAGTAGTTCTAAGTTCTGTCTCTATGGTTTGTTTCCTCTTGAAGCAGCCCTAAACGGAGACTGCCTAAAGACATTTTCATCGGAAAGGTGTGCCAAGCGTCCAAAAGTACTGGTTTTCTGAAATCTCGGCAAACATTTTTTCACCCAATCTTGATGAGACTTTGTGGTAATGATCAGTTCACTAAGCCCACTTGGCTGCCCAATTTTCACTGTTCTAGGTTGAAGCGTTTGTTTCCAGTAAGAGTTTGAATTTTTAGGTTTCACTCTGTTTTCTCCTATATAGATAGATGTGTTGGGAACTCTAAAAGAAACACGGTTTGTGCTAACTCTTTGAAAATTGACAAAATAAAGTAGTTCTAAGTTCTGTCTCTATGGTTTGTTTCCTCTTGAAGCAGCCCTAAACGGAGACTGCCTAAAGACATTTTCATTGGAAAGGTGTGGCAAGCGTCCAAAAGTACTGGTTTTCTGAAATCTCGGCAAACATTTTTTCACCCAATCTTGATGAGACTTTGTGGTAATGATCAGTTCACTAAGCCCACTTGGCTGCCCAATTTTCACTCTTCTAGGTTGAAGCGTTCGTTTCCAGTAAGAGTTTGAATTTTTAGGTTTCACTCTGTTTTCTCCTCTATAGATAGATGTGTTGGGAACTCTAAATGAAACACGGTTTGTGCTAGCTCTTGGAAAATTGACAAAATAAAGTAGTTCTAAGTTCTGTCTCTATGGTTTGTTTCCTCTTGAAGCAGCCCTAAGCGAGACTGCCTAAAGACATTTTCATTGGAAAGGTGTGCCAAGCGTCCAAAAGTACTGGTTTTCTGAAATCTCGGCAAACATTTTTTCACCCAATCTTGATGAGACTTTGTGGTAATGATCAGTTCACTAAGCCCACTTGGCTGCCCAATTTTCACTGTTCTAGGTTGAAGCGTTCGTTTCCAGTAAGAGTCTGAATTTTTAGGTTTCACTCTGTTTTCTCCTATATAGATAGATGTGTTGGGAACTCTAAATGAAACACGGTTTGTGTTAACTCTTTGAAAATTGACAAAATAAAGTAGTTCTAAGCTCTGTCTCTATGGTTTGTTTCCTCTTGAAGCAGCCCTAAGCGGAGACTGCCTAAAGACATTTTCATTGGAAAGGTGTGCCAAGCGTCCAAAAGTACTGGTTTTCTGAAATCTCGGCAAACATTTTTTCACCCAATCTTGATGAGACTTTGTGGTAATGATCAGTTCACTAAGCCCACTTGGCTGCCCAATTTTCACTCTTCTAGGTTGAAGCGTTCGTTTCCAGTAAGAGTTTGAATTTTTAGGTTTCACTCTGTTTTCTCCTCTATAGATAGATGTGTTGGGAACTCTAAATGAAACACGGTTTGTGCTAGCTCTTGGAAAATTGACAAAATAATGTAGTTCTAAGTTCTGTCTCTATGGTTTGTTTCCTCTTGAAGCAGCCCTAAGCGAGACTGCCTAAAGACATTTTCATTGGAAAGGTGTGCCAAGCGTCCAAAAGTACTGGTTTTCTGAAATCTCGGCAAACATTTTTTCACCCAATCTTGATGAGACTTTGTGGTAATGATCAGTTCACTAAGCCCACTTGGCTGCCCAATTTTCACTCTTCTAGGTTGAAGCGTTCGTTTCCAGTAAGAGTTTGAATTTTTAGGTTTCACTCTGTTTTCTCCTATATAGATAGATGTGTTGGGAACTCTAAATGAAACACGGTTTGTGCTAGCTCTTGGAAAATTGACAAAATAAAGTAGTTCTAAGTTCTGTCTCTATGGTTTGTTTCCTCTTGAAGCAGCCCTAAGCGAGACTGCCTAAAGACATTTTCATTGGAAAGGTGTGGCAAGCGTCCAAAAGTACTGGTTTTCTGAAATCTCGGCAAACATTTTTTCACCCAATCTTGATGAGACTTTGTGGTAATGATCAGTTCACTAAGCGCACTTGGCTGCCCAATTTTCACTGTTCTAGGTTGAAGCGTTCGTTTCCAGTAAGAGTTTGAAGTTTTAGGTTTCACTCTGTTTTCTCCTATATAGATAGATGTGTTGGGAACTCTAAATGAAACACGGTTTGTGCTAGCTCTTGGAAAATTGACAAAATAAAGTAGTTCTAAGTTCTGTCTCTATGGTTTGTTTCCTCTTGAAGCAGCCCTAAACGGAGACTGCCTAAAGACATTTTCATCGGAAAGGTGTGCCAAGCGTCCAAAAGTACTGGTTTTCTGAAATCTCGGCAAACATTTTTTCACCCAATCTTGATGAGACTTTGTGGTAATGATCAGTTCACTAAGCCCACTTGGCTGCCCAATTTTCACTGTTCTAGGTTGAAGCGTTTGTTTCCAGTAAGAGTTTGAATTTTTAGGTTTCACTCTGTTTTCTCCTATATAGATAGATGTGTTGGGAACTCTAAATGAAACACGGTTTGTGCTAACTCTTTGAAAATTGACAAAATAAAGTAGTTCTAAGTTCTGTCTCTATGGTTTGTTTCCTCTTGAAGCAGCCCTAAACGGAGACTGCCTAAAGACATTTTCATTGGAAAGGTGTGGCAAGCGTCCAAAAGTACTGGTTTTCTGAAATCTCGGCAAACATTTTTTCACCCAATCTTGATGAGACTTTGTGGTAATGATCAGTTCACTAAGCCCACTTGGCTGCCCAATTTTCACTCTTCTAGGTTGAAGCGTTCGTTTCCAGTAAGAGTTTGAATTTTTAGGTTTCACTCTGTTTTCTCCTCTATAGATAGATGTGTTGGGAACTCTAAATGAAACACGGTTTGTGCTAGCTCTTGGAAAATTGACAAAATAAAGTAGTTCTAAGTTCTGTCTCTATGGTTTGTTTCCTCTTGAAGCAGCCCTAAGCGAGACTGCCTAAAGACATTTTCATTGGAAAGGTGTGCCAAGCGTCCAAAAGTACTGGTTTTCTGAAATCTCGGCAAACATTTTTTCACCCAATCTTGATGAGACTTTGTGGTAATGATCAGTTCACTAAGCCCACTTGGCTGCCCAATTTTCACTCTTCTAGGTTGAAGCGTTCGTTTCCAGTAAGAGTCTGAATTTTTAGGTTTCACTCTGTTTTCTCCTATATAGATAGATGTGTTGGGAACTCTAAATGAAACACGGTTTGTGTTAACTCTTTGAAAATTGACAAAATAAAGTAGTTCTAAGTTCTGTCTCTATGGTTTGTTTCCTCTTGAAGCAGCCCTAAGCGGAGACTGCCTAAAGACATTTTCATTGGAAAGGTGTGCCAAGCGTCCAAAAGTACTGGTTTTCTGAAATCTCGGCAAACATTTTTTCACCCAATCTTGATGAGACTTTGTGGTAATGATCAGTTCACTAAGCCCACTTGGCTGCCCAATTTTCACTCTTCTAGGTTGAAGCGTTCGTTTCCAGTAAGAGTTTGAATTTTTAGGTTTCACTCTGTTTTCTCCTATATAGATAGATGTGTTGGGATCTCTAAATGAAACACGGTTTGTGCTAGCTCTTTGAAAATTGACAAAATAAAGTAGTTATAAGTTCTGTCTCTATGGTTTGTTTCCTCTTGAAGCAGCCCTAAACGGAGACTGCCTAAAGACATTTTCATCGGAAAGGTGTGCCAAGCGTCCAAAAGTACTGGTTTTCTGAAATCTCGGCAAACATTTTTTCACCCAATCTTGATGAGACTTTGTGGTAATGATCAGTTCACTAAGCCCACTTGGCTGCCCAATTTTCACTGTTCTAGGTTCAAGCGTTTGTTTCCAGTAAGAGTTTGAATTTTTAGGTTTCACTCTGTTTTCTCCTATATAGATAGATGTGTTGGGAACTCTAAATGAAACACGGTTTGTGCTAGCTCTTGGAAAATTGACAAAATAAAGTAGTTCTAAGTTCTGTCTCTATGGTTTGTTTCCTCTTGAATCAGCCCTAAGCGAGACTGCCTAAAGACATTTTCATTGGAAAGGTGTGCCAAGCGTCCAAAAGTACTGGTTTTCTGAAATCTCGGCAAACATTTTTTCACCCAATCTTGATGAGACTTTGTGGTAATGATCAGTTCACTAAGCCCACTTGGCTGCCCAATTTTCACTGTTCTAGGTTGAAGCGTTTGTTTCCAGTAAGAGTTTGAATTTTTAGGTTTCACTCTGTTTTCTCCTATATAGATAGATGTGTTGGGAACTCTAAATGAAACACGGTTTGTGCTAACTCTTTGAAAATTGACAAAATAAAGTAGTTCTAAGTTCTGTCTCTATGGTTTGTTTCCTCTTGAAGCAGCCCTAAACGGAGACTGCCTAAAGACATTTTCATTGGAAAGGTGTGGCAAGCGTCCAAAAGTACTGGTTTTCTGAAATCTCGGCAAACATTTTTTCACCCAATCTTGATGAGACTTTGTGGTAATGATCAGTTCACTAAGCCCACTTGGCTGCCCAATTTTCACTCTTCTAGGTTGAAGCGTTCGTTTCCAGTAAGAGTTTGAATTTTTAGGTTTCACTCTGTTTTCTCTTCTATAGATAGATGTGTTGGGAACTCTAAATGAAACACGGTTTGTGCTAGCTCTTGGAAAATTGACAAAATAAAGTAGTTCTAAGTTCTGTCTCTATGGTTTGTTTCCTCTTGAAGCAGCCCTAAGCGAGACTGCCTAAAGACATTTTCATTGGAAAGGTGTGCCAAGCGTCCAAAAGTACTGGTTTTCTGAAATCTCGGCAAACATTTTTTCACCCAATCTTGATGAGACTTTGTGGTAATGATCAGTTCACTAAGCCCACTTGGCTGCCCAATTTTCACTGTTCTAGGTTGAAGCGTTCGTTTCCAGTAAGAGTCTGAATTTTTAGGTTTCACTCTGTTTTCTCCTATATAGATAGATGTGTTGGGAACTCTAAATGAAACACGGTTTGTGTTAACTCTTTGAAAATTGACAAAATAAAGTAGTTCTAAGTTCTGTCTCTATGGTTTGTTTCCTCTTGAAGCAGCCCTAAGCGAGACTGCCTAAAGACATTTTCATTGGAAAGGTGTGCCAAGCGTCCAAAAGTACTGGTTTTCTGAAATCTCGGCAAACATTTTTTCACCCAATCTTGATGAGACTTTGTGGTAATGATCAGTTCACTAAGCCCACTTGGCTGCCCAATTTTCACTCTTCTAGGTTGAAGCGTTCGTTTCCAGTAAGAGTTTGAATTTTTAGGTTTCACTCTGTTTTCTCCTCTATAGATAGATGTGTTGGGAACTCTAAATGAAACACGGTTTGTGCTAGCTCTTGGAAAATTGACAAAATAAAGTAGTTCTAAGTTCTGTCTCTATGGTTTGTTTCCTCTTGAAGCAGCCCTAAGCGAGACTGCCTAAAGACATTTTCATTGGAAAGGTGTGCCAAGCGTCCAAAAGTACTGGTTTTCTGAAATCTCGGCAAACATTTTCTCACCCAATCTTGATGAGACTTTGTCGTAATGATCAGTTCACTAAGCCCACTTGGCTGCCCAATTTTCACTCTTCTAGGTTGAAGCGTTCGTTTCCAGTAAGAGTTTGAATTTTTAGGTTTCACTCTGTTTTCTCCTATATAGATAGATGTGTTGGGAACTCTAAATGAAACACGGTTTGTGCTAGCTCTTGGAAAATTGACAAAATAAAGTAGTTCTAAGTTCTGTCTCTATGGTTTGTTTCCTCTTGAAGCAGCCCTAAGCGAGACTGCCTAAAGACATTTTCATTGGAAAGGTGTGGCAAGCGTCCAAAAGTACTGGTTTTCTGAAATCTCGGCAAACATTTTTTCACCCAATCTTGATGAGACTTTGTGGTAATGATCAGTTCACTAAGCGCACTTGGCTGCCCAATTTTCACTGTTCTAGGTTGAAGCGTTCGTTTCCAGTAAGAGTTTGAAGTTTTAGGTTTCACTCTGTTTTCTCCTATATAGATAGATGTGTTGGGAACTCTAAATGAAACACGGTTTGTGCTAGCTCTTGGAAAATTGACAAAATAAAGTAGTTCTAAGTTCTGTCTCTATGGTTTGTTTCCTCTTGAAGCAGCCCTAAACGGAGACTGCCTAAAGACATTTTCATCGGAAAGGTGTGCCAAGCGTCCAAAAGTACTGGTTTTCTGAAATCTCGGCAAACATTTTTTCACCCAATCTTGATGAGACTTTGTGGTAATGATCAGTTCACTAAGCCCACTTGGCTGCCCAATTTTCACTGTTCTAGGATGAAGCGTTTGTTTCCAGTAAGAGTTTGAATTTTTAGGTTTCACTCTGTTTTCTCCTATATAGATAGATGTGTTGGGAACTCTAAATGAAACACGGTTTGTGCTAACTCTTTGAAAATTGACAAAATAAAGTAGTTCTAAGTTCTGTCTCTATGGTTTGTTTCCTCTTGAAGCAGCCCTAAACGGAGACTGCCTAAAGACATTTTCATTGGAAAGGTGTGGCAAGCGTCCAAAAGTACTGGTTTTCTGAAATCTCGGCAAACATTTTTTCACCCAATCTTGATGAGACTTTGTGGTAATGATCAGTTCACTAAGCCCACTTGGCTGCCCAATTTTCACTCTTCTAGGTTGAAGCGTTCGTTTCCAGTAAGAGTTTGAATTTTTAGGTTTCACTCTGTTTTCTCCTCTATAGATAGATGTGTTGGGAACTCTAAATGAAACACGGTTTGTGCTAGCTCTTGGAAAATTGACAAAATAAAGTAGTTCTAAGTTCTGTCTCTATGGTTTGTTTCCTCTTGAAGCAGCCCTAAGCGAGACTGCCTAAAGACATTTTCATTGGAAAGGTGTGCCAAGCGTCCAAAAGTACTGGTTTTCTGAAATCTCGGCAAACATTTTTTCACCCAATCTTGATGAGACTTTGTGGTAATGATCAGTTCACTAAGCCCACTTGGCTGCCCAATTTTCACTGTTCTAGGTTGAAGCGTTCGTTTCCAGTAAGAGTCTGAATTTTTAGGTTTCACTCTGTTTTCTCCTATATAGATAGATGTGTTGGGAACTCTAAATGAAACACGGTTTGTGTTAACTCTTTGAAAATTGACAAAATAAAGTAGTTCTAAGTTCTGTCTCTATGGTTTGTTTCCTCTTGAAGCAGCCCTAAGCGGAGACTGCCTAAAGACATTTTCATTGGAAAGGTGTGCCAAGCGTCCAAAAGTACTGGTTTTCTGAAATCTCGGCAAACATTTTTTCACCCAATCTTGATGAGACTTTGTGGTAATGATCAGTTCACTAAGCCCACTTGGCTGCCCAATTTTCACTCTTCTAGGTTGAAGCGTTCGTTTCCAGTAAGAGTTTGAATTTTTAGGTTTCACTCTGTTTTCTCCTATATAGATAGATGTGTTGGGATCTCTAAATGAAACACGGTTTGTGCTAGCTCTTTGAAAATTGACAAAATAAAGTAGTTATAAGTTCTGTCTCTGTGGTTTGTTTCCTCTTGAAGCAGCCCTAAACGGAGACTGCCTAAAGACATTTTCATCGGAAAGGTGTGCCAAGCGTCCAAAAGTACTGGTTTTCTGAAATCTCGGCAAACATTTTTTCACCCAATCTTGATGAGACTTTGTGGTAATGATCAGTTCACTAAGCCCACTTGGCTGCCCAATTTTCACTCTTCTAGGTTGAAGCGTTCGTTTCCAGTAAGAGTTTGAATTTTTAGGTTTCACTCTGTTTTCTCCTATATAGATAGATGTGTTGGGATCTCTAAATGAAACACGGTTTGTGCTAGCTCTTTGAAAATTGACAAAATAAAGTAGTTATAAGTTCTGTCTCTATGGTTTGTTTCCTCTTGAAGCAGCCCTAAACGGAGACTGCCTAAAGACATTTTCATCGGAAAGGTGTGCCAAGCGTCCAAAAGTACTGGTTTTCTGAAATCTCGGCAAACATTTTTTCACCCAATCTTGATGAGACTTTGTGGTAATGATCAGTTCACTAAGCCCACTTGGCTGCCCAATTTTCACTGTTCTAGGTTCAAGCGTTTGTTTCCAGTAAGAGTTTGAATTTTTAGGTTTCACTCTGTTTTCTCCTATATAGATAGATGTGTTGGGAACTCTAAATGAAACACGGTTTGTGCTAGCTCTTGGAAAATTGACAAAATAAAGTAGTTCTAAGTTCTGTCTCTATGGTTTGTTTCCTCTTGAATCAGCCCTAAGCGAGACTGCCTAAAGACATTTTCATTGGAAAGGTGTGCCAAGCGTCCAAAAGTACTGGTTTTCTGAAATCTCGGCAAACATTTTTCACCCAATCTTGATGAGACTTTGTGGTAATGATCAGTTCACTAAGCCCACTTGGCTGCCCAATTTTCACTGTTCTAGGTTGAAGCGTTTGTTTCCAGTAAGAGTTTGAATTTTTAGGTTTCACTCTGTTTTCTCCTATATAGATAGATGTGTTGGGAACTCTAAATGAAACACGGTTTGTGCTAACTCTTTGAAAATTGACAAAATAAAGTAGTTCTAAGTTCTGTCTCTATGGTTTGTTTCCTCTTGAAGCAGCCCTAAACGGAGACTGCCTAAAGACATTTTCATTGGAAAGGTGTGGCAAGCGTCCAAAGTACTGGTTTTCTAAAATCTCGGCAAACATTTTTTCACCCAATCTTGATGAGACTTTGTGGTAATGATCAGTTCACTAAGCCCACTTGGCTGCCCAATTTTCACTCTTCTAGGTTGAAGCGTTCGTTTCCAGTAAGAGTTTGAATTTTTAGGTTTCACTCTGTTTTCTCCTCTATAGATAGATGTGTTGGGAACTCTAAATGAAACACGGTTTGTGCTAGCTCTTGGAAAATTGACAAAATAAAGTAGTTCTAAGTTCTGTCTCTATGGTTTGTTTCCTCTTGAAGCAGCCCTAAGCGAGACTGCCTAAAGACATTTTCATTGGAAAGGTGTGCCAAGCGTCCAAAAGTACTGGTTTTCTGAAATCTCGGCAAACATTTTTTCACCCAATCTTGATGAGACTTTGTGGTAATGATCAGTTCACTAAGCCCACTTGGCTGCCCAATTTTCACTGTTCTAGGTTGAAGCGTTCGTTTCCAGTAAGAGTCTGAATTTTTAGGTTTCACTCTGTTTTCTCCTATATAGATAGATGTGTTGGGAACTCTAAATGAAACACGGTTTGTGTTAACTCTTTGAAAATTGACAAAATAAAGTAGTTCTAAGTTCTGTCTCTATGGTTTGTTTTCCTCTTGAAGCAGCCCTAAGCGAGACTGCCTAAAGACATTTTCATTGGAAAGGTGTGCCAAGCGTCCAAAAGTACTGGTTTTCTGAAATCTCGGCAAACATTTTTTCACCCAATCTTGATGAGACTTTGTGGTAATGATCAGTTCACTAAGCCCACTTGGCTGCCCAATTTTCACTCTTCTAGGTTGAAGCGTTCGTTTCCAGTAAGAGTTTGAATTTTAGGTTTCACTCTGTTTTCTCCTATATAGATAGATGTGTTGGGAACTCTAAATGAAACACGGTTTGTGCTAGCTCTTGGAAAATTGACAAAATAAAGTAGTTCTAAGTTCTGTCTCTGTGGTTTGTTTCCTCTTGAAGCAGCCCTAAACGGAGACTGCCTAAAGACATTTTCATCGGAAAGGTGTGCCAAGCGTCCAAAAGTACTGGTTTTCTGAAATCTCGGCAAACATTTTTTCACCCAATCTTGATGAGACTTTGTGGTAATGATCAGTTCACTAAGCCCACTTGGCTGCCCAATTTTCACTCTTCTAGGTTGAAGCGTTCGTTTCCAGTAAGAGTTTGAATTTTTAGGTTTCACTCTGTTTTCTCCTATATAGATAGATGTGTTGGGATCTCTAAATGAAACACGGTTTGTGCTAGCTCTTTGAAAATTGACAAAATAAAGTAGTTATAAGTTCTGTCTCTATGGTTTGTTTCCTCTTGAAGCAGCCCTAAACGGAGACTGCCTAAAGACATTTTCATCGGAAAGGTGTGCCAAGCGTCCAAAAGTACTGGTTTTCTGAAATCTCGGCAAACATTTTTTCACCCAATCTTGATGAGACTTTGTGGTAATGATCAGTTCACTAAGCCCACTTGGCTGCCCAATTTTCACTGTTCTAGGTTCAAGCGTTTGTTTCCAGTAAGAGTTTGAATTTTTAGGTTTCACTCTGTTTTCTCCTATATAGATAGATGTGTTGGGAACTCTAAATGAAACACGGTTTGTGCTAGCTCTTGGAAAATTGACAAAATAAAGTAGTTCTAAGTTCTGTCTCTATGGTTTGTTTCCTCTTGAATCAGCCCTAAGCGAGACTGCCTAAAGACATTTTCATTGGAAAGGTGTGCCAAGCGTCCAAAAGTACTGGTTTTCTGAAATCTCGGCAAACATTTTTTCACCCAATCTTGATGAGACTTTGTGGTAATGATCAGTTCACTAAGCCCACTTGGCTGCCCAATTTTCACTGTTCTAGGTTGAAGCGTTTGTTTCCAGTAAGAGTTTGAATTTTTAGGTTTCACTCTGTTTTCTCCTATATAGATAGATGTGTTGGGAACTCTAAATGAAACACGGTTTGTGCTAACTCTTTGAAAATTGACAAAATAAAGTAGTTCTAAGTTCTGTCTCTATGGTTTGTTTCCTCTTGAAGCAGCCCTAAACGGAGACTGCCTAAAGACATTTTCATTGGAAAGGTGTGGCAAGCGTCCAAAAGTACTGGTTTTCTAAAATCTCGGCAAACATTTTTTCACCCAATCTTGATGAGACTTTGTGGTAATGATCAGTTCACTAAGCCCACTTGGCTGCCCAATTTTCACTCTTCTAGGTTGAAGCGTTCGTTTCCAGTAAGAGTTTGAATTTTTAGGTTTCACTCTGTTTTCTCCTCTATAGATAGATGTGTTGGGAACTCTAAATGAAACACGGTTTGTGCTAGCTCTTGGAAAATTGACAAAATAAAGTAGTTCTAAGTTCTGTCTCTATGGTTTGTTTCCTCTTGAAGCAGCCCTAAGCGAGACTGCCTAAAGACATTTTCATTGGAAAGGTGTGCCAAGCGTCCAAAAGTACTGGTTTTCTGAAATCTCGGCAAACATTTTTTCACCCAATCTTGATGAGACTTTGTGGTAATGATCAGTTCACTAAGCCCACTTGGCTGCCCAATTTTCACTGTTCTAGGTTGAAGCGTTCGTTTCCAGTAAGAGTCTGAATTTTTAGGTTTCACTCTGTTTTCTCCTATATAGATAGATGTGTTGGGAACTCTAAATGAAACACGGTTTGTGTTAACTCTTTGAAAATTGACAAAATAAAGTAGTTCTAAGTTCTGTCTCTATGGTTTGTTTCCTCTTGAAGCAGCCCTAAGCGAGACTGCCTAAAGACATTTTCATTGGAAAGGTGTGCCAAGCGTCCAAAAGTACTGGTTTTCTGAAATCTCGGCAAACATTTTTTCACCCAATCTTGATGAGACTTTGTGGTAATGATCAGTTCACTAAGCCCACTTGGCTGCCCAATTTTCACTGTTCTAGGTTGAAGCGTTCGTTTCCAGTAAGAGTTTGAATTTTTAGGTTTCACTCTGTTTTCTCCTATATAGATAGATGTGTTGGGAACTCTAAATGAAACACGGTTTGTGCTAGCTCTTGGAAAATTGACAAAATAAAGTAGTTCTAAGTTCTGTCTCTATGGTTTGTTTCCTCTTGAAGCAGCCCTAAGCGAGACTGCCTAAAGACATTTTCATTGGAAAGGTGTGCCAAGCGTCCAAAAGTACTGGTTTTCTGAAATCTCGGCAAACATTTTTTCACCCAATCTTGATGAGACTTTGTGGTAATGATCAGTTCACTAAGCCCACTTGGCTGCCCAATTTTCACTGTTCTAGGTTGAAGCGTTCGTTTCCAGTAAGAGTCTGAATTTTTAGGTTTCACTCTGTTTTCTCCTATATAGATAGATGTGTTGGGAACTCTAAATGAAACACGGTTTGTGTTAACTCTTTGAAAATTGACAAAATACAGTAGTTCTAAGTTCTGTCTCTATGGTTTGTTTCCTCTTGAAGCAGCCCTAAGCGAGACTGCCTAAAGACATTTTCATTGGAAAGGTGTGCCAAGCGTCCAAAAGTACTGGTTTTCTGAAATCTCGGCAAACATTTTTTCACCCAATCTTGATGAGACTTTGTGGTAATGATCAGTTCACTAAGCCCACTTGGCTGCCCAATTTTCACTGTTCTAGGTTGAAGCGTTCGTTTCCAGTAAGAGTCTGAATTTTTAGGTTTCACTCTGTTTTCTCCTATATAGATAGATGTGTTGGGAACTCTAAATGAAACACGGTTTGTGTTAACTCTTTGAAAATTGACAAAATAAAGTAGTTCTAAGTTCTGTCTCTATGGTTTGTTTCCTCTTGAAGCAGCCCTAAGCGGAGACTGCCTAAAGACATTTTCATTGGAAAGGTGTGCCAAGCGTCCAAAAGTACTGGTTTTCTGAAATCTCGGCAAACATTTTTTCACCCAATCTTGATGAGACTTTGTGGTAATGATCAGTTCACTAAGCCCACTTGGCTGCCCAATTTTCACTCTTCTAGGTTGAAGCGTTCGTTTCCAGTAAGAGTTTGAATTTTTAGGTTTCACTCTGTTTTCTCCTATATAGATAGATGTGTTGGGATCTCTAAATGAAACACGGTTTGTGCTAGCTCTTTGAAAATTGACAAAATAAAGTAGTTATAAGTTCTGTCTCTATGGTTTGTTTCCTCTTGAAGCAGCCCTAAACGGAGACTGCCTAAAGACATTTTCATCGGAAAGGTGTGCCAAGCGTCCAAAAGTACTGGTTTTCTGAAATCTCGGCAAACATTTTTTCACCCAATCTTGATGAGACTTTGTGGTAATGATCAGTTCACTAGCCCACTTGGCTGCCCAATTTTCACTGTTCTAGGTTCAAGCGTTTGTTTCCAGTAAGAGTTTGAATTTTTAGGTTTCACTCTGTTTTCTCCTATATAGATAGATGTGTTGGGAACTCTAAATGAAACACGGTTTGTGCTAGCTCTTGGAAAATTGACAAAATAAAGTAGTTCTAAGTTCTGTCTCTATGGTTTGTTTCCTCTTGAATCAGCCCTAAGCGAGACTGCCTAAAGACATTTTCATTGGAAAGGTGTGCCAAGCGTCCAAAAGTACTGGTTTTCTGAAATCTCGGCAAACATTTTTTCACCCAATCTTGATGAGACTTTGTGGTAATGATCAGTTCACTAAGCCCACTTGGCTGCCCAATTTTCACTGTTCTAGGTTGAAGCGTTTGTTTCCAGTAAGAGTTTGAATTTTTAGGTTTCACTCTGTTTTCTCCTATATAGATAGATGTGTTGGGAACTCTAAATGAAACACGGTTTGTGCTAACTCTTTGAAAATTGACAAAATAAAGTAGTTCTAAGTTCTGTCTCTATGGTTTGTTTCCTCTTGAAGCAGCCCTAAACGGAGACTGCCTAAAGACATTTTCATTGGAAAGGTGTGCCAAGCGTCCAAAAGTACTGGTTTTCTGAAATCTCGGCAAACATTTTTTCACCCAATCTTGATGAGACTTTGTGGTAATGATCAGTTCACTAAGCCCACTTGGCTGCCCAATTTTCACTCTTCTAGGTTGAAGCGTTCGTTTCCAGTAAGAGTTTGAATTTTTAGGTTTCACTCTGTTTTCTCCTCTATAGATAGATGTGTTGGGAACTCTAAATGAAACACGGTTTGTGCTAGCTCTTGGAAAATTGACAAAATAAAGTAGTTCTAAGTTCTGTCTCTATGGTTTGTTTCCTCTTGAAGCAGCCCTAAGCGAGACTGCCTAAAGACATTTTCATTGGAAAGGTGTGCCAAGCGTCCAAAAGTACTGGTTTTCTGAAATCTCGGCAAACATTTTTTCACCCAATCTTGATGAGACTTTGTGGTAATGATCAGTTCACTAAGCCCACTTGGCTGCCCAATTTTCACTGTTCTAGGTTGAAGCGTTCGTTTCCAGTAAGAGTCTGAATTTTTAGGTTTCACTCTGTTTTCTCCTATATAGATAGATGTGTTGGGAACTCTAAATGAAACACGGTTTGTGTTAACTCTTTGAAAATTGACAAAATAAAGTAGTTCTAAGTTCTGTCTCTATGGTTTGTTTCCTCTTGAAGCAGCCCTAAGCGGAGACTGCCTAAAGACATTTTCATTGGAAAGGTGTGCCAAGCGTCCAAAAGTACTGGTTTTCTGAAATCTCGGCAAACATTTTTTCACCCAATCTTGATGAGACTTTGTGGTAATGATCAGTTCACTAAGCCCACTTGGCTGCCCAATTTTCACTCTTCTAGGTTGAAGCGTTCGTTTCCAGTAAGAGTTTGAATTTTTAGGTTTGACTCTGTTTTCTCCTATATAGATAGATGTGTTGGGATCTCTAAATGAAACACGGTTTGTGCTAGCTCTTTGAAAATTGACAAAATAAAGTAGTTATAAGTTCTGTCTCTATGGTTTGTTTCCTCTGGAAGCAGCCTAAACGGAGACTGCCTAAAGACATTTTCATCGGAAAGGTGTGGCAAGCGTCCAAAAGTACTGGTTTTCTGAAATCTCGGCAAACATTTTTTCACCCAATCTTGATGAGACTTTGTGGTAATGATCAGTTCACTAAGCCCACTTGGCTGCCCAATTTTCACTCTTCTAGGTTGAAGCGTTCGTTTCCAGTAAGAGTTTGAATTTTTAGGTTTCACTCTGTTTTCTCCTCTATAGATAGATGTGTTGGGAACTCTAAATGAAACACGGTTTGTGCTAGCTCTTGGAAAATTGACAAAATAAAGTAGTTCTAAGTTCTGTCTCTATGGTTTGTTTCCTCTTGAAGCAGCCCTAAGCGAGACTGCCTAAAGACATTTTCATTGGAAAGGTGTGCCAAGCGTCCAAAAGTACTGGTTTTCTGAAATCTCGGCAAACATTTTTTCACCCAATCTTGATGAGACTTTGTGGTAATGATCAGTTCACTAAGCCCACTTGGCTGCCCAATTTTCACTGTTCTAGGTTGAAGCGTTCGTTTCCCAGTAAGAGTCTGAATTTTTAGGTTTCACTCTGTTTTCTCCTATATAGATAGATGTGTTGGGAACTCTAAATGAAACACGGTTTGTGTTAACTCTTTGAAAATTGACAAAATAAAGTAGTTCTAAGTTCTGTCTCTATGGTTTGTTTCCTCTTGAAGCAGCCCTAAGCGAGACTGCCTAAAGACATTTTCATTGGAAAGGTGTGCCAAGCGTCCAAAAGTACTGGTTTTCTGAAATCTCGGCAAACATTTTTTCACCCAATCTTGATGAGACTTTGTGGTAATGATCAGTTCACTAAGCCCACTTGGCTGCCCAATTTTTCACTGTTCTAGGTTGAAGCGTTCGTTTCCAGTAAGAGTCTGAATTTTTAGGTTTCACTCTGTTTTCTCCTATATAGATAGATGTGTTGGGAACTCTAAATGAAACACGGTTTGTGTTAACTCTTTGAAAATTGACAAAATAAAGTAGTTCTAAGTTCTGTCTCTATGGTTTGTTTCCTCTTGAAGCAGCCCTAAGCGAGACTGCCTAAAGACATTTTCATTGGAAAGGTGTGCCAAGCGTCCAAAAGTACTGGTTTTCTGAAATCTCGGCAAACATTTTTTCACCCAATCTTGATGAGACTTTGTGGTTAATGATCAGTTCACTAAGCCCACTTGGCTGCCCA
>NW_027516762.1:0-53559 GCF_048772815.1 Callospermophilus lateralis
CGCCATTTTGATAATGTTAGTTCTGCCTATATATGAACAGGGTACATTTTTACATCTTTTAAGATCTTCCTCTATTATTCTCTTTAGGGTTCTGTAGTTTTCATTTTATGAGACTTGCACCTCTTTTGTTAGGCTGATTCCCAATTATTTTTTTTAGGATATTGTGAATGTAGTGGTTGTCCTCATTTCCGTTTCAGAGGATTTTTTGCTGATATACAGGAATGCCTTTGATTTATGCGTGTTGATTTTATATCCTGCCACTTTGCTGAATTCATTCATTAGCTCTATTAGTTTCTTTGTAGACCCTTTTGGGTCTGCTAGGTATAGAATCATGTCATCTCTAATAGTGATAATTTAAGTTCTTCTTTTCCTATTTTTATGGCTTTAATTTTTTTGTCTGTCTAATTGCTCTCGCCAGTGTTTCACGAACTATGTTGAACAGAAGTGGTGAAAGAGGGCATCCCTTTCTTGTTCCAGATTTTAGGGGGAATGCCTTCAATTATTCTCCATTCAGAATGATGCTAGCCTGAGGCTTAGCAGAGATTGCTTTTACAATATTGAGGTATGTTCCTGTTATCCCTAGTTTTTCTAGAGTTTTGAACATAAAGGTATGCTGTACTTTGTCAAATGCTTTCTCTGCATCTATCGAGATGATCATATGGTTCTTATTTTTAAGTCTATTGATGTGATGAATAACATTTATTGATTTCCCTATATTGATCCAGCCTTGCATCCCACGGATGAGTCCTACTTGATCATGTACACAATTTTTTTGATATGCTTTTGTATCTGATTTGCTAGAATTTAATTGAGGATTTTTGCCTCTAGGTTCATTAGAGATATTGGTCTGTAGTTTTCTTTCTTTTAAGTGTCTTTTTCTGGTGTAGGAATCAGGGTGATTTTGGCCTCATAGAATGAATTTGGAAGTTCTCCTTCTTTTTCAATTTCCTGAAATAGCTTGAAAAGCATTGGTATTAGTTCCTCTTTAAAGGTTGTGTAAAACTCTGCTGTATACCCATCGGGTCCTGGGCTTTTCTTACTTGGTAGTGTTTTGATGGTTTCTTCTATTTCCTCAATTGATATCGGTCTGTTTAGGTTGTCTATAACCTCCTGACTCAATCTGGGCACATCAAATGACTTAAGAAATTTATCGATGCCTTCACTCTCTTCTATTTTATTGGAGTATAAAGATTCAAAATATTTTCTTATTATCTTCTGTATTTCTGAAATATCTCTTGTGATATTGTCTCTTTCATCCCGTATGCTAGTAATTTGAGTTCTCTCTCTTTTTTTCTTCATTACCATGGCTAAGGTTCTGTCGGTTTTATTTATTTTTTCAAAGAACCAAATGGGTTGACGTGTCCTCCGCGCTGGCAGGCCGCTGGGCCTGTTTCTGCATTCGGTTGCAGGTCTGCCTACCTTGCGGGAGTGGGTGGTGGCTCTGCTTTGCCCCTTCTCCAATTGGGGTGTCGTGACAATCATGCCGGCACGTCGCTGGGCCTGTTCTGGGCGCGGGCAATGCTACTTTTTAATGTCTCTGTGTGTGTGTGTGTGTGTGTGTGTGCATATATATGTGTATATATATATATATATATATATATATATATATATATATATATGTATATTCACTCTCCAAATTTTTCAAAATATGAAATATATTTGTCTTATTATAAAATCCCTAAATTCATTCATATTCATGTATGTGGATTTATAATCAACTTTTCAAAGATTATTCTCAGAAATATTCATCCACCTGAAATACATATTTGTTTCCTAGTACTGAAAGCTAACTCTATGGGATCATATTATGGAGGCGAAGGAAGTGCATCACCCCCATGTACCGCGTCACTGTGCGGGAGAATGACGAGTTAGAACTGCTAAAACCTATCTTTTTAGGAATTTCCAGCAAAATTGGGGTGCTCCAAAACCTAGTTGAAGTATTTCTATCTCATGAGTATCAGCTATGGGGGCTCCAACGCGAGTGATTTGTCCGCACCGGGGGTCATGCTGCTTATTCAGCAAATCGCTCTGCGGCTAGAGTATGCGGCACGCGCTGGGAAATGACGAGATAGCAATGCAAATATACAGCGGTGTGGATTTTGTGGGCTCCTGCCACCTGTGCAATCACTGTGCTCAGTGCTGAATTATGGGTTTGAGATGGGGGAAGGAAGCGGTCCAATTCTGTTCTCCACACCGGTCAGACCACAGAGGAAGCCAGTGGCCACCATCTTGGAGAGCTGACGTCACCATCCCTGTGTTCCACTGATCGCCACTCATTCAGCTATAGACTAGGTAATTTCAGGCTGCCATTTGCCTGTGTCTTGCAGACAAATTACTCAGGCTCAGTGCTAAAGAAACCGCAGAAACTGCTTCATGGAGCCTGCTCCTATCAGAACATACACCAAGCCAACAGCGGCCGAATTTCAGCTCCTGGAACTGATCTGGCCCAGGGCTAAAGAACTCACGGAAACTGCTTCTCGGTCCAGGTCTTGCTGAATACTGTGGAGTTTAATACCAACCGAGCCTTCATAGGCAGTGGCAGCAAGTTTGAGATGGGGCTTGTGAGGGCCGGTCAAGACTCACCCGTTTCTTTTGTCACCCGGCAAAGGGAACGAAATGCTGCCATTCACATGGTGTATCAACATGGCAGAGATCTGATGTCATCAGAAAGCGGTGGAGGAGATAACTTCATTGATACCAGCGGTGACAGAAACAGTTGGTCTTCTGGTAAAGAAAGTGAGTCACAAACACCTGAGTATCTCTCACTTTGTCATCAAGCCAGAGGGGCAGAGCAGAGCTGCTGCCCATGCCCGGAACGGATGCAGCGACCCACTGTCATGGTAGTCACGTCACCCCAATTGGAGTAGGGGCAGAGCAGAGTTGCCGCCCGTGCCCGGAACAGGCCCAGCGACCTGCAGGCATGGTAGTCACATCACCCCAATTGGAGTAAGGGCAGAGCAGAGCTGCCACCCGGGCCCAGATCAGGCCCAGCCACCTGCTGGCGTGGTAGTCACGTCACCCAAATTGTAGTAGGGGCCAAGCTGGCCGCCGCCCGCGCCCGCAATGTAAGCAGACATGTGACTGACCTGCGGAACAGGCCCAGCGGCCTGCCACCGTGGTAGACACAACACCCCAATTGGAGTAGTGGCAGAGCAGAGCCTTCTCCCAACCCAGTAAAAGCACAGCGGCCCACCAGCGTGGTAGTCACGTCAACACAATTGGAGTAGGCGTAGAGCAGAGCCTTTGCCCGCGCCCAGAACAGGTCCAGCGACGTGCCGGCATGATAGTCACGACACCCCAATTGGAGAAGGGGCAAAGCAGAGCCACCACCCACTCCCGCAAGGTAGGCAGACCTGCAACCGAATGCAGAAACAGGCCCAGCGGCCTGCCAGCGCGGAGGACACGTCAACCCATTTGGTTCTTTGAAAAAATAAATAAAACCGACAGAACCTTAGCCATGGTAATGAAGAAAAAAAGAGAGAGAACTCAAATTACTAGCATACGGGATGAAAGAGACAATATCACAAGAGATATTTCAGAAATACAGAAGATAATAAGAAAATATTTTGAATCTTTATACTCCAATAAAATAGAAGAGAGTGAAGGCATCGATAAATTTCTTAAGTCATTTGATGTGCCCAGATTGAGTCAGGAGGTTATAGACAACCTAAACAGACCGATATCAATTGAGGAAATAGAAGAAACCATCAAAACACTACCAAGTAAGAAAAGCCCAGGACCCGATGGGTATACAGCAGAGTTTTACACAACCTTTAAAGAGGAACTAATACCAATGCTTTTCAAGCTATTTCAGGAAATTGAAAAAGAAGGAGAACTTCCAAATTCATTCTATGAGGCCACCATCACCCTGATTCCTACACCAGAAAAAGACACTTAAAAGAAAGAAAACTACAGACCAATATCTCTAATGAACCTAGAGGCAAAAATCCTCAATTAAATTCTAGCAAATCAGATACAAAAGCATATCAAAAAAATTGTGTACATGATCAAGTAGGACTCATCCGTGGGATGCAAGGCTGGATCAATATAGGGAAATCAATAAATGTTATTCATCACATCAATAGACTTAAAAATAAGAACCATATGATCATCTCGATAGATGCAGAGAAAGCATTTGACAAAGTACAGCATACCTTTATGTTCAAAACTCTAGAAAAACTAGGGATAACAGGAACATACCTCAATATTGTAAAAGCAATCTCTGCTAAGCCTCAGGCTAGCATCATTCTGAATGGAGAATAATTGAAGGCATTCCCCCTAAAATCTGGAACAAGAAAGGGATGCCCTCTTTCACCACTTCTGTTCAACATAGTTCGTGAAACACTGGCGAGAGCAATTAGACAGACAAAAAAATTAAAGCCATAAAAATAGGAAAAGAAGAACTTAAATTATCACTATTAGAGATGACATGATTCTATACCTAGCAGACCCAAAAGGGTCTACAAAGAAACTAATAGAGCTAATGAATGAATTCAGCAAAGTGGCAGGATATAAAATCAACACGCATAAATCAAAGGCATTCCTGTATATCAGCAAAAAATCCTCTGAAACGGAAATGAGGACAACCACTACATTCACAATATCCTAAAAAAAATAATTGGGAATCAGCCTAACAAAAGAGGTGCAAGTCTCATAAAATGAAAACTACAGAACCCTAAAGAGAATAATAGAGGAAGATCTTAAAAGATGTAAAAATGTACCCTGTTCATATATAGGCAGAACTAACATTATCAAAATGGCGACATTACCAAAAGTTCTCTATAGGTTTAATGCAATGCCAATCAAAATCCTAATGGCATTTCTTGTAGAAATAGAGAAAGCAATCATGAAATTCATATGGAAAAATAAAAGACCCAGAATAGCAAAAACAATGATAAGCAGGAAGAGTGAATCAGGCGATATAGCGATATCAGACTTCAAAGTATACTGCAGAGCAATAGTAACAAAAATAGCATAATACTGGTACCAAAACAGGCGGGTGGAACAATGGTACAGATTAGAGGACACAGAAACCAATCCACAAAACTTCAACTATCTCATATTTGATAAAGGGGCTAAAAGCATGCAATGGATGAAGGATAGCATCTTCAATAATTGGTGCTGGGAAAGCTGGAAATCCATATGCAACAAAATGAAACTGAATCCCTTTCTCTCGCCATGCACAAAAGTTAACTCAAAATGGATCAAGGAGCTTGATAACAAATCAGAGACACGGCGCCTGATAGAAGAAAAAGTTGGCTATGATCTACATACTGTGGGGTCGGGCTCCAAATTCCTCAATAGGACACCCATAGCACAAGAGTTAATAGCTAGAATCAACAAATGGGACTTACTCAAACTAAAAAGTTTTTTCTCAGCAAAAGAAACAATAAGAGAGGTAAATAGGGAGCCTACATCCTAAGAACAAATCTTTACTCCTCACACTTCAGATAGAGCCCTAATATCCAGAGTATACAAAGAACTCAAAAAATTAGTCAATAAGATAACAAATAACACAATCAACAAATGGGCCAAGGACCTGAACAGACACTGCTCAGAGGAGGACATACAATCAATCAACAAGTACATAAAAAAATGCTCACCATCTCCAGCAGTCAGAGAAATGTGAATCAAAACCACCCTAAGATACCATCTCACTCCAGTAAGATTGGCAGCCATTATGAAGTCAAACAACAACAAGTGCTGTCGAGGATATGGGGAAACAGGTAAACTTGTACATTGCTGGTGGGACTGCAAATTGGTGCAGCCAAATGGGAAAGCAGTATGGAGATTTCTTGGAAAGCTGGCAATGGAACCACCATTTGACCCAGATATTCCCCTTCTCGGTCTAAAACCTAAAGACCTAAAAAGAGCATGCTACAGGGACACTGCTACATCGATGTTCAGAGCAGCACAATTCACAATAGCAAGACTGTGGAACCAAGCTATATGCCCTTCAATGGAAGAATGAATAAAAATAATGTGGCATTTATACACAATGGAGTATTACTCTGCATTTAAAAATGACAAAATCTTAGAATTTGCAGGGAAATGGATGGCATTAGAGCAGATTATGCTAAGTGAACCTAGCCAATCCCTAAAAAACAAATGCCAAATGTCTTCTTTGATATAAGGAGAGCAACTAAGAACAGAGTAGTGACGAAGAGCATGAGAAGAAGATTAACACTAAACAGGGATGAGAGGTGGAAGGGAAAGGGAGAGAGAAGGGAAATTGCATGGAAATGGGAGGAGAGCCTCAGGGTTATACAAAATTTTATACAAAAGAAAGTGCGGGAAAAGGGAAAAATAATACAAGGGGGAGAAATTTATTACTGTAGAGTGGGTAGAGAGAGACGAGGGGAGGAGAGGGGAGGGGAGGGGGGATAGTAGAGGATAGGAAAGGCAGCAGAATAGAACAGACACTAGTATGGCTATATGTGAATCAATGGATGTGTAACTGATGTGATTCTGCAATCTGTATACGGGGTAAAAATGGGAGTTCATAACCCACTTGAATCAAAATGCGATATATGATATATCAAGAACTATGTAATGTTTTTAACAACCATAAATAAAAATTTAAAAAAAAGAATACTAACTTTGGTGAATGATGCACGCGAATCCTAATATTTCTACAGTAACTGACCCAGTTTAATATCAATGCAAGTAGATTCCTATGGGACATGATGTGTATTTTGAGGTTCATTTTTACCCAACACTGGTACATTAATATTTCATGAGTTTATGCACATCATTGGATATATATTTCATCCACAAATTAGCAAACTTATAGGCATTTGTTTTACTTTCAATCACTTCCTGCTTCACAACATATGTATTCCTCCAGGTTTCCTGACTGGTCTTTTTATGAGACTTCTTTCCAAACACATTATTTTCGATTTCCATAATCACTTTTGAAGCAAAACTCACACACTCTTCATGATAAACCAAAACACTAATATTACAATTAGATGTATAATTTTTTGGAATGAATGATTGTATATCAATATAAGATTTCCTGTAATTTTTCAGATATCAGTTAAATCCATTATTTAAAATTGGAACAAGTTATATTATTTATTCACAGTATGGTCTATTCATGCTTTATCTCTATATTCATAGACACAGGGTGCACCTCTTTGTAACCCCAATACTAATTTTACGTCTTTAATATATTGCTCCCAGAAATGGTGGAAGAAATACTCATGTCACCTGATCTACATATACATTTTATCCCAGTAATATTCTGGACAAAAAATTTAATGGCCATACTTATGATTGTACCAAGGCCTAAATGGAAAGTGAACACGGATTACTAAAAACATCCATGTCCAGGTTGCGTAATGCTCTCAAATGCCAATCCTATTGGTGACTACATATTTGTTTCTTCCTAAGATTATATATTGAAACTCAACACTGTTGAACATGTCTAATCCTATCAGTCACTTTATACTTTGCCTAATTTTGTAATGTCTCTATTGATATCTGCTTTTCTGCATAATTTCCCCAGCTCATCCTAGTGACTGACTCTTCATATGTGCTGACATTTAAATTCAGTCTCTAACCGAAACCCTATTGCTAAAGAACTTTTGGTGCAAATCATATACTCACTCTTCCACCTAAACCTACCGACTAGCTTCATGATCCTAGCAACTATCCCTTTTTGACTGGATGTTCTCTTCTACATTCAATCATCCAAGGTACAAGGTCCTATGCCATTGTATATCGAATTATATGAGACATATTTGCAGAACATAATTCGTAGCTAAGTATCCCAATCAAGGGCTCAATGCCCTTCTGGGCTTCAAATCATACCTAGATTTCTGTTTTCTTACTTATATTTCACCTCTATATTCTTGTAAATATCACAGGTTTCCAACACTATTATTCATCGCACAGAATGATTCCTAACCCAAATCGAACCTGTTATTAACCATAAACATACACTGTTCCCTCAAACTCATTTCACAAAAGAGCAGGAACAGAGTTGTTCTTACAATACAGGAAAGTAGGGGACCGTCCACCTGCTGAGAACCTCAAAGGTCCATGCAGAAATGATACTTGCACAAGTTGTAGGCATGTATGAAGGACCTGAGTGAGCAAAAGTCATCTTCCATGGCAAAAAAACCTAGTTAGAACGAAGGGACGTGTCTGAATCAGCCTCTCTCTTCTTATTGTAGAGAAGACTGACCAAAACAGGCCTGTGTGGAGAGCTGTTCCCGTTTGGCTATCGTTTATATTCCATTCTAACTTGTGAAAGTGTCACAAGAAGGAGCGGCTGGCTCCATCTCTTGGGAATCTTGGAAGCAACTGTTAGGACAAAGTGGTTGCCAAGGCAGTCACCTCATTCAGTTCCAAAGAAAGTGACATACCTCATTTCCTTGGTGATGGAACTCTCTGAACTTGGTATCCAAGAAGCCACCCAGTGGCAGTCCCAGTCCCAGTCCCAGTCCCAGTGGGCTCACTTGTTTGGATTTTCCAAGGACAAAGTCAGCCTTTCTTGGTACCTACTGATGTGAGGATGGCCAAATGCCAGTAGAGCTCTGAAGAGGGACCTTTTCTGAGAAAACAGGTAGTGGCTCACCGCTGGCTCCTCTCAACTTCACAGAGTTGGACAAGGAGACCAGATCTGAGACAAGACAGGCCAATTCGGGGAAACATTGTATGGCTCACCAGTCAGAGGACACTCCGGGTTGTCACAGACCTACTTGGGGAAAGAAGGTGCCTTTGTGGGAGTGGGTTTGGGTTTGTGGTTCTGTCTCATGTTCTGAGAATAGGTAGGAAAGGCGTTTTTTGTTTTTTTTTTTTGTTTTTTTTTTTTGGTTTTGAGTGGACTGTTCTAGTAAGTCGTTTGACAAGGCGAGTGTTTCTTTGTCTGTGTATCCCACTGTGTCTGGTGTTGTACAAATTAGAAAAGAAAATGCATTAATGGATGTGTCCTGTCTAGTATAAATCTTCCCAAAATTCATCCTGCACAATATATGAATGAACTGCAGCTTGTCTTATCAATGGGAAACACCTGCTATCTTCCTAAGTTGCTGGTTTCTTCCTAAATTCTGGCCACTCTGCAGAATAGGCTCACGGTTTTGTGTACAAGATATGTACCACCTCCAAGCTCTCTGACATGGCCAAGTACTGGAGAGCTGAAGAGAATGGCGAGCATCTCAGAAAACTCAGATATCAGTGTGACCAGGAAACTCTCAGTTGAGAGACCCTGCTTTGGACTTTTTGTTTAAGTACTGTTCTCTTGCACTGAATATCTGGAAGGATTTTGCTTCTGGCCACCCCTTTGTGAAGCCTGAAGAATACATTTTGAAATGGAAATGAATGGGCATCACCTGTGGCTCTTTGCTTTATTGCTTTCGAAAGGGATGTGGCTGAATTAGCCTCTTGGCCTTGTTTGTGGCTGTGATTTAGATTCTAAGCACATGATGGATCTAAAGAATGATTCCACCTAGGTCTGGTTTGGTCCATCTTCGCCACATTAAAAAAAGAGAGGCTGATTCAAACACGTCCCTTCGTCCTGACTAGGTTGTTTGCCATAGAAGATGACTTTTGCTCTCTCAGGTCCTTCATAGCTGCCTATATCTTCTCCAGGGATCATTTCTGCATGGACCTTTGAGGTTCTCAGCAGGTGGAAGATCCCCTACATTCTGTATTGTAAGACCAGCTCTGGCCCTGCTCTTCTATAAAGTTAGATTGAGGGAACTGTGTATGGTTAGGTTTAATACCTGGTTCAATTTGGGTTATGAATCAGTCTGCGGGATGCATAATGGTATTGGGAACCTGCGATATTCACAAGAATATATAGGTGAAATATAAGTATGAAAACAGAAATCTAGGTAAGATTTGAAGCCCAGAGGGCATTGGGCCGTTGATTGGGATACTTAGCATTTAATTATGTTCTGCACAGATGTCTCAGATAAATCGATATACAATGGCATAGGACCTTGTACCTTGGATGATTGAATGTCGAAGAGAACATCCAGTCAAAAAGGCATAGTCAGTAGGATTAAGAAGATAGTCGGTAGGTTTAGAAAGACGAGTGAGTATAGGATTTGGACCAAAAGTTCTTTAGCAACAGGGTTTCGGGTAGAGAGTGAATGTAAACGTGAGCACATGTGAAGAGTCAGTCACAATGATGAACTGGGGAAAATATGTCAGGAAGCAGATATCAACAGAGACATTAATAAATCAGGCAAAGTATAAAGTGAGTGATAAGATTAGATATTTTCAATATGGTTGAGGTTGAATATATAATCTTAGAAAGAAACAAATATGTAATTACGAATTGGATTGACATTTGAAAGATTTGGCAATATGAACATGGGTGCTTTTAGTTGTCCTTGCTCAGTTTCCATTTAGGCTTTGGTAGAATCTTAAGTGTTATCTTCGCTTTTTTTGTCCAGAATATTACTGTGATAAATGTATATGTAGATCAGGTGACATGAGTATTTCTTCCACCATTTTTTTTAGGAATAATTGGAAGACGTATAAATTAGTCTTGGGGGTACAAATAGGTGTAACCTTTGTTTATGAATACAGAGATAATGCATGAATAGTCCATACTGTGAATAAATAATATAACTGGATCTACTTTAAATAATGGATTGAATTATTATCTGAAATTATATATGAAATCATATATTGATATACAATCATTCATTCCAACCAGTTATACAACTAATGGAAATATTAGTGTTATGGTTTATCATGAAGGGTGTGTGAGTTTTGGTTCAAAAATGATTATGGAAAACGAAAATAATGACTTTGGAAAGAAGCCTCATTAAAAGACCAGTGAAGAAACATGGAGAAATACATGTGTTCTGAAGTAGGAAGTGATTGTAAGTAAAAAAAATGCCTATGAATTTGTGAACTTGTGGATGAAATACATATCCTATGATGTGCATAAACTGAAGAAATAGTAATGTACCAGTGTTGAATAAAAATGAACATCAAAAAGCACATCATGTCCCATAGGAATCTACTTGCATTGATGTTATACTGGATCAGTTACTGTAGAAATATTAGGATTTGTATGCACCATTCACTGAAGTTAGTTGTCAGTACTAGGAAAGAAATATGTAGTTCAGGTAGATGAATATTTGTGAGAATAATCTTGTGAAATTTTGATTATAAATCCACACATATGAATATGAATGAATTTAGGGAGTGTATAATAAGACACATATATTACATATTTTGATAAATCTGTAGAGTGTGTATATATATATACAGACACACACACACACACACACACACACACACAACCAGATATTAAAAACTAGCAAAATATATGCCGATCAAAATTCATCATGAAATATATATCATAAAGATCCAAAAATATTCTTTTGACTGAACATGGGTTTATGTATAGTGTTGTTCTACTGGGAAGCTCACCCATAGGTTGAATTTTCAGTTCCAACACCATTTTGGAAGAGTGATGTCTTCTCACACTTTGTATCTGCCAAGTCATGTAACTCACAAGAATGTACGTGTGATCCCCGTAGGATTCTATTTGTGCATATAAAAATACATGTGCTGAATAAGCTCCAGAGAAAGGGAGACAGTAATTCACATATTTGTTAACTTTAAAAACACATGGAGAACTATTTCAATTAAAAATTGACTAGATTTATAACACCTACCCTTTCTCATGCAAAAGTCAATTTCAACTCTGAACTGCGTGTATTTATATACTGTTTTGGTTATTTTTCTCTATCATATTAGGATTAGTAGTCAGAGTCTAGTAGAATATGGGTTAGTGTCAGGTATTCAGAAATTCGAATGGAAAATAGGAAAATTAAACTAATATGTATGCAAATATGTGCTACAAAAAATCTTCCCACTCTCATCCAGAACAATGCCTTGACATTACCTTCGCCCCAAGTTAGACACATTTAGAGAAGAAGAGTTAAAAAATCTGTGATTACATTTCTGGAATGGAAAATGCTCATGAGTGCACAAAATTGGAGGTGGTATAGGAGTTTCTAAAAGTAAGGACAGGGTACACACTCCACAAACTTGGAGCTCTGCCAGCCTAACACTTTTTGAGAAACTGCCACTGAGGTTGTGCACTTGAAATATATGTTGTTGTCAGGAGTTAAGTTTCCTTTGCAGTGACACCCTCAAAGCTGGGTGTGCGTCTCTGAGACCTTGAGGACATAGTTTCTTATTTTCCAATGTACACGAGGCAGCAGTGCTGAAGTCTCTCTTTGTAGGTTAACTGTGGCGACTGGGGCTTAGTGTCTCCCCATGTGGAATGTGAAGCCAATTGGTCATCCTCCACTTTTTGTGGTGTTTCTTGCTGCTGCACTGGGAGTTTGGTATTTGCTTCTTGAAATACAACAGTTCAACTGGTACACCGTGCTGGAGGGAATTCTGTCAAGTGTGGTGGGTCAGGGTCTGCAAGAAAGTGCACCATCCAGGCTTCGCTGAAACTTTAGTGACACACCATAAATTTTGGCCTTCCCTGGCCAGACAACGACCCTCTCTGAGGCTCTAATTGTCCTCATAATTTCTGATATTGGGACCAGCAAAAATAAATAAATTAACTACCATTTGTGTCATGCTTGTCAAAGTTCTGTTTTCTGTAACCCCCCTTTTGTGTAACTTTCTGGGCCATATAGCTGGGCTATAGGAAAGGCGGGGTTGCTGTTTTGTTCCTGCCATTTTGGGAGGGAGAGGCAGCCCAGCTGGTTGACATAATAAGCTTGCCTCAATTTGATTTTAGTTGGAGTCAGGGTTCTTTTTTTGCTTTCTCATCTAACCTTTTTGAGTTTCCCAGCAAGATGACCCTGCCGACCAGATCACAAGACCAGACTGCTGGAAATTCTGAATCAGGCCTTCCCTCCAGGGCTCCGGGCTGGAGAGCCACTCTAGGGGGTGCACATCTTGAGATGTTCCAAGGCCTTTGAGTGAGCGTTCGGTCCCAGGAGCACTGCAGTGAACCACCTCACTAAAACTATTAGCAAGCACCTGGTGGAGGAGGCCTCAATAATTAAGTGCTGCCTTTATAACATCGGATATCCGTTAAAGGAAGATCTGTTCTGATGACATAGAGGTGTCCTGGGGAGGCTCACATATACTCCTTTTCGGGACAGTAATGAGAATCATTCTGTCTTCTGTTCTGTTCTGTAGGAAATTCCTCTGGAATGGTAGAGAGGTGCTGATTGGCATGCACGTGGTCCTACTTCGGAGCTTTAGCAAGACGTTGCATTGCTCCTCTGTTTTTCTGTTTCGAGTCCGGGTTTCTGTTTTTTGTGTTTTGTTCTGTGTTCTATGTTTTTCTTGTTTGTTTTGTTCTGTGATTTCTGTGGCAAAATCTTAACTATATTGGACGTGAAAATGGGTAACAAAGCAAGTAAAACTGACATCCCTTTGGACTGTGTTTTAAGGAACTGCGATGAACTTTACCCCCCTTTGTTAAGCAGAATGAGAGAAGCCCCTAGCTGGGTGCCTGGAGCACACCCACTGAAGAGGACAATGCCTGCTGTGGACCTGAGAACTGAGTATCTCCCAGGTTAAAAAGTGAATCTCCATTAAAACCCCTTGTCCCTCCAGATCCAGAGAGTCACAACATTTGGGCAGAGTCCCCTGTGTTTTTCCTTTGTTACCAAAGCAATAACCCCCCCCCCTTTTTCTTTTTCTAAAAACCTTGTCCTCATTATTAAATTGGCATTAATTGGCTTCAAGGTCAGGAGCCGAACTTTAAGTTACAAATTTTGCTACATCCCCCCCCCCCACTTAGTCCTGGAACTTTTTTAGAACTGACTACTTAAATGTTAGTAAAGTAAATGTAGCATGCTTGGGGTGGATCCAAACCAGAGTAGCTGATCCTGTAAGTAAAAGGAGGGACTGAGGGACTCCCAGCAGCTGCCGAAGCCCTGCTGCTTCAGGGAATTCCCTCCTTTCTTCCCTGCACTGTAAGGATTATGCCACCTCTGTCTTCTAAAAAAGAGAAAAAGAAAAAGAGGACACTAAATGCATTAAAGTCACCATGGAGACCCTTGATTGTACATTTCAGGTGGCCCCTCTTTTAAAACATCTGGTCCCCCCCTGTTGACATCTATGGTGCCACTGGTGTAGGAGATTTTTCTCTTATCTGCTCTGGTTTAAAGGGTTCTGTCTGACAGCCATAGTCTGGACCTCCTTTCTGTCTGTCTTGTGTCTTTGTTTCTGGCCCTTTAAGACACATGCAATAATGTGTTGATATTATAAATTGTTTTTGGGGAATGATCTTAGCTGAATGTGTGTCTAAATGATGATGTTTTATTGTAACAATCTGGTATCTGAATGGGTTTTTGAAGCATTGCACAATCTTGCAGTTAAAAGTCGGGTTTAGGTAATTGTTTAGTTTATGATTTCAGATAATTCATGCCAGAGAACTTAAATACTAAGGATGGAAAACTAAAGAACTCTACTTCCAAGTTGGCAAGTAACTTCCCAATCACTCAGTCTTTTTTTTTCACCAATTTTGAATTGGGTAGCCTGGGAAAATGTCACTTTGTGCACCAGAGCATTAATCTGGACAAGTATTGTAAATCATAGTATGATATCTGTTGACAAAAAAAAATGTAAAGATATAAAATTTTGTGAATTGTATCTTAAACTTGTACCATAATTTTCAACATCCGAACCTGAAAATTATGGTTAAAATGCCTTAGGCCTGAGGTGTCTGCTCAGAATAGCAGTTTTTTCTTCCTCCTTCCAGACCTCAGCCATGATTTATTTTGAAAGGCAAATGAAAGAAGCCTGCAAGATTATTAGGAGACTGATCTGAGGCCTAAGAAAAAAAAGGTAAATTGTATGGTATTTACTAATTACTGACCAGTCATTTTTTCTAGGACTCTTATTTTTTTCCTTAGATACTTTATTTTTTTTTTTTTGAGCTCATGATTTTGATCATACAGACCTAGGTTAATGTTTTTCTGATCAGTACTATCTTTGACCAACTTTGGAATTTTTGAAACATTGCAATGGAGATTTCACCTGCGAAAAGCTAAAAGGCCTTTACTATTATTACGTGTGCTCAATTTTGTTATGTGTTGTATGTCTATATATACATATGTCCGTATATCATATATATGATACACAAATTAACATATATAAGGAGCACTCATAAAAAAAGCGCTCATATAAACAAATTTTAAAAAGTGGATCCAAAGGTCTTTAATTCACGTGATTTAAATGGTTCAATTAAATTGGATAAACAGATAAAAATAAATGTTTTTAAATTTAAGCTTTCAAGTTTTTCTAGGTATTCAAAAATCTAATAAAATGTTAATATCTACAAAATGTCTAATATGCCTTGTTTCTAGGACTTTTCCTTCAACATAAAAATGGTTTACACTCTTCAATACATTTGTCTAATATTTTGATAAATAAGTAAAGTAAATTTGATATGGGATTACTCATTCATGAGTACTTTTGTTAGATATCTGATTGACTTCCTAACGTCTGTATAAGTATGACTAAAGTCTGTAAAGGATAGTAAAAATCAATCATGTGTTAAAGAGACAAAAATTTCTTAAAACATAAGTTTACCCATAGAATTGTGTTTATTAAGTTTTATTTTTTCTAGAGCAAGCAACCATAGAAATTAAACAACTGATTAAATTAGAACTGTTAATTTAAGAGCACTGTATTGCCATTTCTTTAAAAGCTAAACTTGGTTAATGTAGAAACATCAATGTAATTGTGATGCTACTAATGTTCTCATATCAGGTATTCTAGTCTGTAAGGTAAAAATTTTAAAAGAGGATTATATCAAGCTAGTGTTCTGAAGTTGTACGGTAAAAAATGTATTGGGGATTTATTCACCTGTTACCAATAAGATATGCAAAGTTTTATGTTACTTTTTACATTGGGGAACAATTTAAATGTATTTATGTTAATTAGAGCCTAATCTATGTAAAGGTTAAAAACTTTCAGCATTTCTTTAATTCATGTTTTAAAAGTGATATTATATGTTGTTAGCTAATGTTCATGTGACCTCAAACAATTTATGTAAACTTAGTAAAATAATATTTAAAAAATAAAGATCAGCTTTAGAACTAAAACACTTAATATTTATAAAGAGCCCTGCCTTACCTGAGATAAGGCTGTGTGTCCCATCTTACTACATGTGAGAATGACTACAAAAGCAGTAGGTCAGATTTTATTTCTTTAAAGTTATGTTAAAAGTTCTTTTTTTATGTCAAAATAACTAGGATCTCAAACAGGGGATATAATGTATTACTCAGCCAAAAAATTCAGTGTAGCTATTACACGAACTAAGTATTTTTACTCTTGTTATAAAATTTTATTTTGTAATTTCCTTATATGTGATCTAGATTCTCTGTTAGTGTTTTACAGAAGTGTTGCTTTAAGAACAAAACATGGGTTAATTTCAGAGAGTAAGTTATCACCTACAAGACAGACAGAATAATACAGATCCCAATTAATAAAAAGATAAATAATTATAAAGTTATAGACATTAAAGCCCAGTGCTCTTAATATAAGGATGTTAAAATTTATTTGATGGATGTTTAAGATTAGGATTTAAAATTAAATTTAAATGAAAAGGGCCAAAAAAAACCAATATTTGTCTCTTGCCCTCTGAGTCAGTCTGAATCCAGGGAACAGGGGACTTCACTAAAGAGTTTTGCAACTCTGGGCCACATAAACTCCCCATCAGGGAGTTTAATGAGACCACTGGAGAACAGAAAGCCAATCAGTGCATTTGCTATGAAGAGGACAGTCATCAGAGAAGGGAAAAATCCCTGATGCTTCCCAGGGAAGCCACATGGTCAAGCAAGACCTGGACCCACCTAGCGCAAATGGCTCTAGAAGAACTGAGAAAGTGCTCTCAAGTTTCCCCAGGAATGACTCCCATGAAAGCTCAGCTGACTGTTAACAATAGATAGAAACAAAAGTCAGTTTGACTTCTTCATCTTAAACACTTAGCAAAGACAATGAAAACCAAAATACAGCCATTCCTGGGCATTTTAAATAATAATAATAATAATAATAATAATAATAATAATAATAATAATAATAATACTATTTTAAGGTATACACTTTATGTTAGCCTCCCAAAATAAGTAAGACTGGAGGCTACAAAGAAGGATTCTCAGAGAGGAATGCCTGATACTTATTAAAAGAGACTATCAAGAAGAGCTGCCAGAGGCAGAAATTTTCAGTTTAAGGCCTAAAGATATTCCTAACCTACACAGGTAAGTTTGGTGTTTGCTAGTACGATTATCCAGCATTGAGTATCAGAATTAAAGGTTTCCTCTATTAGACACAGAGGTCATACTGGTAAAAGGATTTTGCAAGATCAGATGACATTAAATTATTAAACTGTATCTTATGGGGAGGGACAACTGTAATACTAAAAGTTAAATATTAAGTTGACAGTCTTGATAACTGGGAATATTAAAGACCAGTGAGGGAAATTCTATAGAGTGACATGTTCCAGCTGAAGCAACATTTATTCAGTACTCATGGTTTTTGTTTCTCTCATAGAAGAACCCATCCCCAGATGACTTTACAACCTGTTCTTCCTTAACGAGACTTCAAAACGAACTGATTTCTAAAAGACAATTCATGTCCCTCAACTACTTCTAAAAGGCAACTCATGGCCCTCACACCATGCCTACTCACGTCACCCTCTCTCAGCTCAGAAGAATCCAAAATGGGTGACGCCTCTCTTATTACAACAATGGAGCCAAATATAAATAGACTATCAATACAAGTAATTAATTAAGTCAGGTAAAATCAGGGAGACTGGTTTTGGGTGAGTTCTAAAAATTTGGAGACTTTTACCTGAGGGATTAAAATTTCCTCAGTGCTCTTCCCCCAATCTATCAAAGATTTGAAAGGGACACAGAGAAAAGGGGAAAATGATAGACCCAACCTGATCTTTTATTAAAATTGGGAGCCATCTTGCCATAAAGCATGAAAAGATAATTTTGGCTTTACCATAAATTACTGAAAATTCTGAACCTGTTTGGAATGCCTGCCAGTGACTTGAACTGACCCATGTCTTGCTCTCTGACCTGATAGCAACCCTTTTTGAAACTTTAGTGACATATCATAAATATTTGCCTTCCCTGGCCAGACAGCAACCCTCTCTGAGGCTCCATTTTACAGCAAAAAAAAAAAAAATGTAAACTACCATTAGTGTGATGCTTGTCAGAGTTCTGTTATCTCTAACCCTCATTTTGTGTAACTTTCTGGGCTATAAAGCTGTGCTGTAGGAAAGCTGGGGTTGCTGTCTTGTTCCCGCCGTTTTCGGAGGGAGAGGCAGCATGGCCAGTGGAAATAATAAGTTTAATTTAATTTGATTTCTATTGGAGTCAGTGGTCTTTTCTTGTGTCCTAATCTAACAGGTTAACACTCCAAAAACTTGCAGCTCTGCTGGCCTAAAGACTTCTTGAGACACTTCCCTTGAGATTGGGCACTTGAAATATATGTTGTTTTAAGGAGCTTTGGCATCCTTTCTAGTGGGACCATCAAAGCTGGGTCTGCATCTATGTTACCTGGAGGACATGGTTTCTTATATTCCAATGAACATGAGGCAGCAGTGCTGAATTCTCTCTTTGTAGGTAAACTGTGGCCACTGGGTGCTAAGTGTCTCCTCGTGTGGACTGTGAAGACATTTTGTCATCCTCCACATTTATTGCTGTTTCTTGCTGCTGCACTGGGATTTTGGTATTTGATTCACGAAATACAAGGAGTTCAACTGGGACCCAGTGCTGGAGGGAGTTCTGTCACGTGTGGTGGGTCAGAGTCTGCAGGAGAATGCACCAACCAGGCTTCTATCCCACAGAGCCTGCCCCCTTGACCATAGCAACCTGATTCTGAACATTGCCCTGAAATTTCTCCATATAACAAGATGCCTTTACATAGAAGGTTCTGCTGGCTGCACCATGTCAGTCACAACCCATTTGGAAGTAAATGGCAGATCCACATGGCCCCACCACAGATGTTTTATCACACACCTGCACAACACTGCTCTATGACCACTAATCAGGAGGCTCCAACTTACTGACATCTCTGTTCTACACCATTATCATAAAACCCAGTCAATTAAGGCACTGTCTGGTACACTTAAAATAGCAACAGGACATCCAAGATTTTCCAGTGCCACCTGGTCATGGGAATTTCAAAAATTTCATGATATTTATCTAGGCATTCTTCAAGGATGAAGTCGGAGGCACTGTGGGTTTCAATTCATTCAGGAACCATTAAATGTTGAGGAAGATCATTTCAATGAAAACTCTGGAGAAATCTCACAGGCAAGGCTTCCCACAGAGTGGGCAAAAGGTTACATGAAGCCAGGCCCATAGAGGTCTACAATGAGAGGTCCTTGTGTGTTTTGACTCTCAACTATGGATGCCAAGGCTTTCAAAATAAAATCATATGATATCATGGCTGAGATTCCCTGTGTTCTGTGGAAAGCCACCCTTGGTCTACATCTCAGTTTTCAAGGGCGACTCTCATGTGTGGCCTCCAAAAATGCCAACACAAATAATGGCAATACTTTTTTGAGGTCAGTTCCACAACGCAGTCTCAAAGGGTAATCACACCAGAGTTTAAACCCCGGTGGACCCAGTCATCTTTTCCAATCGCCACACAAATGACCACAATTAAAACCAAAACACTTCCACATAGCCCTCATATTCTTCCATATAGACACTCATCATAACCTCTGGCTGGAGGTTTCCATGAGGGGCACATCTAAAAACAGGGTCCAAAATAAGCTCCTTTTCCCCTCATTTGCCTAAAGCCTTTGTGGCCGGGACAACTTTCCTGTGAACCAGGAGTGATCAAATAGGCCTGCTCTTAATACTGCTCTGCTTCTCCAATTTGAGGCCTACTGACAGTCTGGTATAGATTCTTCATGTGATTTGGAGTCATGAGGAAACCCAAGCACCACTACAGGGCTTTGATGTACTAATTTGACCCAAGGGATCCCTATTTTCACTTGATGGATGTCCGGAAACTAAGAGAGATAGGCAAGAAGCTTCATCCACAATTACTGATTTTTTTGCCATTTTGGTTTTGGATGTACACATGGCATCATTCTTTAGATCCATCTGGTGTTGAGAATCTAAGCGACAACCTCACACAGGGCCAAGATGCTGATTCAGACACATCCATTTTAAAAGCAATTAAGCAAAGAGCCACAGGTGATGCCCATTCATTTCCATTTGAAATCTATTTTCTTCAGGCTTCACAAAGTGTGACCTGAGGCAAAGACCTTCCTGACATTCAGGGCAACAGAAAAATAGGTAAGCAAAAGGCCCAAAGCAGGGTTTCTCCACTGAGACTTTCCTATTCACACGGATATCTGAGTTTTCTGAGATGCTCTCATTCTCTTCAGCTATTCAGTACATGGCCATTTCACAGAGCTTGGAGGTGGTACATACCTTGGACACAAAACCATGAGCCTATTCTGGATAGATGACTGAATTCAGGAAGAAAACTGGAACTTTGGAAGATAATAGGTATTGCACATCAATAAGGCTAGCCACTCTCTATTCATAAATTGGGCAGGATGAATGCTGGGAGCTTTCTACTAGACACAACACATCCATTGATGCATTCTCTTTACTATTGTCTACAACCACTGACACAGTAAAATACACAGACATAGAAACACTCACCTTGTCAAATGACAAACAAGAAACAGTCCACCCCAAACCAAACAAACCGACTTTTCTACCTATTCTCAGAAAATGTGAAAACCACATACTCACACCCACACTCAAAAAGGTACCTCCTTCCCCCAAGTAGGTCTGTGACTCTATGGAGTGTCTTCCAACTGGTGAGCAATACTATGTTCCCCCGAAATTGCCTCTACAGTCTCAGATCTTGTCTCCTTTTCCAACTCTGTGAAGTTGCCATGAGCCAGTGGTGAGCAACTACCTGCTTTCCCAGGAAAGGACCCTCTTCATAGCTCTCCTGTCATTTTGCCATCCTCACATCAGTAGGTACCAAGAAAAGCTGACCCTGTCCTTGGTAAATCCAAACAATTGAGTTCACTGGGACTGGGACTGGGACTGCCTCTGGGTCTCTGGCTTCCTGGATACCATGTTCAGAGAGTTCCATCAACAAGGAAGTTAGGTAGGTCAATTCCTTCAGCAACTGAATGAGGTCACTGCCGTGACAATCACTTTGTCCTAACAGTTGCTTCCAAGAGTCCCATGAGATGGAGCCTGCCCCTACTTCCTGTGACACTGTCACAAGTTAGAATGGTATATCAACCATAGGCACCCAGGAACAGCTCTCCACACAGGCCTGGTTTGGTCCATCTTTACATTAAGAAGAGAGAGGCTGATTCAGACACATCCCTTCAATCTGACCAGGGTTTTTGCCATGGAAGATGACTTTTGCTTTCTTAGTTCCTCAATAGCTGCCTACATCTTATCCAGGGATCATTTCTGCATGGACCTTTGAGGTTCTCAGCAGGTGGAAGAACCCCTACATTCCTGTATTGTAAGACGAACTCTGTACCTGCTCTTCTGTAAAGTGAGATTGAGGGAACAGTGTATGGTTAGGGTTAATAACAGGTTCTATTTGGGTTAGGATTCATTCTACGAGTTGATTAATGGTATTGGACACCTGCGATATTTACAAGAATATACAGGTGAAATATAAGTTTGAAAACAGAAATCTAGGTAAGATTTGAAGCCCAGAAAGGCATTAGGCCCTTGAGTGGGATACTTCGCTTTGAATTATATTCTGCACAGTTGTCTCAGATGAATCAATATCAATGGCATAGGACCTTGTACCTTGGATAATTGAATGTCGAAGAGAACATCCAGTCAAAAATGGATAGTCAGTAGGATTAGGACATAAGTCCGTAGGTTTAGTAAGAAGAGTGAGTATAGGAGTGGGAACAAAAGTTCTTTAGCAATAGGCTTTCGGGTAGAGAGTGAAAGTAAATGTCAGCACATGTGAAGAGTCAGTCACAATAATGATCAGTGATACTATGTAGGGAAGAAGATATCAATAGAGACAGTAGGAAATCAGGCAAAGTATAAAGTGAGTGATAGGATTAGACATTTTCAACATGGTTGAGTTTGAATATATAATCTTAGGAAGAAACAAATATGTAGTCACCAATAAGATTGACATTTGAGAGCATTAGGCAACCTGGACATGGATTTTTTAGTAATGCATGCTCACTTCAATTTAGGCTTTGGTACAATCATAAGTGTGACATTTTCTTTTTGTGTCCAGAATATTACTGTGATAAAATGTATATGTAGAACAGGTGACATGAGTATTTCTTCCAACATTTCTGGGAGCTACATTTTGAAGATGAATAACTTAGTATTGGGGATGCAAATAGATGTACCCTGTGTCTATAAATAGAGAGATAATGCATGAATAGGCCATACTGTGAATAAATAATATAAGTGGTTCAAACTTTAAATAATGGATTGAATTGATATCAGAAAATATACAGGGAATCTTATATTGATATACAGTCATTCATTCCATCCAGTTACACATGTAATGGTAATATTAGAGTTATGGTATATCATGAAGAATGTGTGAGTTTTGCTTCAAAATGATTATGGAAATCGAAATGAATGTTTTTGAAAAGACCTGTCATGAAAAGACCATTCAGGAACCCAGGAGGAATACATGTGTTCTGAAGCCGGAAATGTTTGAAAGTGAATCAAATGGCCATAAATTTGTGAACTTGTGGATGAAATATATATCCTATGATGTGAATAAACTGAAGAAAATTTAATATACCAGTGTTGAATAAAATGAACTTCAAAATACACATCATGTCCAATAGAAATCTACTTGCATTGATGTTAAACTGTGTCAGTCACTGTAGAAATATTAGGATTGTATACACCATTCACTTAAGTTACTTTTCAGTACTAGGAAACAAATAAGTATTTCAGGTGGATGTATATTTCTGAGAATAATCTTGTGAAAAGTTGATTATAAATTCACATACATAAACATGAATGAATTTAGGGAGTGTATATAAGACACATATATTTCATATTTTGAAAAATCTGGAGAGTGTGTGTGTGTGTATATATATATATATATATATATATATATATATATATATATATATATATATATATATATATACAAAACACACACACAGACAAAAAAATGTAGCAATATATATGCCAAACGAAATTCAACATGAAATATATATCATCCATAGATGCAAAAATATTTACTTTACTGAACATGGATTTATGTATAATGTTGATCTACTAGGAAGCTCACCCAAGGTTGAATTTTCAGTTTCAACAGCGTTTATGAAGAGTGATCTCTTCTCATAATTTGTATCTGCCAAGTCAGCCTCCTCACAAGAATGTACGTGTGATTCCAAGTAGGATTCGATATGTGCAGATAAAAATACATGTGCTGAATAGGCTACAGAGAAATGGAGACAGGAATTCACATGTTTGTTAACTTTAAAAACACATGGAGAACTATTTCAATTAAAAATTAACTAGATTTATTACAACTACCCTATATCATGCAAAAGGCAAGTCCAACTATACACCATGGCTCCTCCGAACTGCTTGTATTTCTATTCTGTTTGGGTTATTTTTCTCCATCATATTAGGATTAGTAGTCAGAGTCTAGTAGGGTATGGGTTAGTGTCAGTTGTCCCGGTCGGCCGGACATATCAACGTGGGTAACGAACCTAGTTGGGGAGGAATCGAAGGTCAAGAGACACGACAGATGACAGCAAGATAGGAGTTCTGATCATGCTGCAAACTTTTATTGTTCTCACATTCGAATTCATATGCTGCAGATGGAAAAGCTCTCTTATCGGCAGTTGCTGGATGTCTTCAGAAAGTGAGATAACCTCAGGATGTTTCAGGAAGACAGATGGACGCAGGATGTCTCAGGGAGATAGATGGCTGCGGGATGTCTCCCAGGCAGGATATCTCCCAGGGGGCTGCTTCTTGTCAGTGTAAGGCTATTCTTTGAAGGAGAACTTCCTTCTAGCCCCTGACCTCTCCCCTTTTTTATATAAAATATATGACCATACCTTACTGGCCAATGTTTTAGGGGGTGATAGAGGCTCTGTTTCTCAAGGAGGCCTTAGAATATCTCCTGATCTGAGAGAGCATGTTTACTAGAAGATTTCTTGGTGGCCTTGGCATGTTTTTGGAGGAGACGGCTTTGAGGGGGAAGCATGCCGACCGCCATGCACCAGACCGTGTCACTAAGAGGTCTTATGTTTTGGGATCCGTGGATCCATCCTCCTGCAGTCCATCCTGCACCCTCCGTTATTAGGGCCTAACATCCTCACTCCATGGGTGCATCCTCCCCCAAACGGAGGGGCCCATGGAGGACGAATCCTTATGGCAATGGCAGAAGATGGTTGGTCAGAGCTGTTACTTATAGTTTTATGTAAGAAAAAGAGATCTGTGGGGATGTAAACTTAAGAAATAAGCCTGTGAGAAGGGTAGAACATCTTTTTAAATGTTGGCAGCATGGTCTTCCATCTCCAGATGATGATAGTGAACCTGTATGGGCTTAGAGGCCAAAATATTAATCTGTTCTTTAATAAAGTGTACCAGCCTGTTTATAATGCAGGGGCCTATGGACACCATTAAAAGTAAACCCAACAAAGGGCCTAATAGGGGTACAAGGTAGGGTAGAAATCCATTAAACCCTGTCCAGAGGGGATTTTCAAAAAGTTTCCTTCGTCTCTTTTCTAGATCTTCTTGAAGCTGCTTAATTTTAGAGCGTACTATGCCTGATTTATTGGCATAAAAGCAGTATCGTTCCCCTAATGCCAAGCAAATACCTCCCTGGTTAGCTGTCAGCAAATCTAAGCCTCGTCTATTTTGAAGAAACACTTCCGCCAGGGAGTCTACTAGGTTCTGCAAATCTTTAATGGTTCCTGATAGAGTTTATACATCATTTATAAGTTGTTGAGACAGGCGAGGTAAGAGTGTATTGCCTGACTAAGCCAGCTGTACCTGTGCCCACAGCAGCTGTTATTCGAAGGCTGGCAAGGAGTTGTAAGGCCTGTATTGCCCGCCTGTGTCTTTTCACTAAGGTGTCTAGACTAGGAATGCATAGAGTTTCGTCTCCTAGGACAATAGTTTTATGAGGGAGTAATAAGGCAAGAACACAGCCAACAGTCCAATTTGCTGGAAGCCTGGGGAAGGCCGAGTTTCCTCCACACATAAAAACTGTGCCATTGGGGGGACAAAGATGGGGTGGGTGAGGAATAGTTTTGTACTGTTGAGCAATTTCCAAAGGAAGTAACTCCAACATCAGTATCATACGTATTATTCTGCATCACGCCTAAAAGACATATTGTAAAAGTGCCTATAGGCTGTACTTTAAAAGGAAATCTGGGTTGGCATGTATTATCATCGTCTATGATAGAATTAATAGAACTGCAATAGGCATGATTGCCCCTGTTGTCATGGAGAGCCAGCAATCACCAGCAAGGGTGGGCCTGGAATTATTAAGGAAGGAGAAGGTAGTTTCCAAAGTATCTAATGTATTGGTATCTAAACCTGGGAGCTGGGATTTAGGCTATATTAAGGGATGATATGTGAGCTCAGGGATTTGGGGTTTCAAAAGTTTGATTATCTGAGGATGCTTGACAGCATCAGTGAATCCTCCACAATCAGAGACCCCTGTAGGTGCCTTAATGGGGCAGCAGGAGGGTTTACCGTCAGGGCCTTGGCACCCAGGTGACTGTAGCTTGGTGTATTTGCCATCTCCTCCCCGGGCAAAAAGAACGAGGGTATAATGAATAGTGGTGCCCCCTGCTGCATGAGTTTTAGTTATGGAGGCTTCAAATCATTGTTCTCCCTGCTTGTTAACACAAATTGAGGCCGACGCATAAGAAGAGACATGCATCTCTTGGGTATGCGTTCAAGTTTCAGAACAATTTTGGAGAGCTTTACTTGTACTAGGGGGAATAATCTTTGGCTTGATAACACATACCCATTTAGGCTGATGAACTCCTCCGAGCTTATGGTCAAACTCAGCACAGAGGTAAGCCACCTTAGTCACGCAGTCAGCAGTCTGGGTCCAACTAGTGGGAGCATGAGTCCAAGATCCTCCCTTGCATTCACAGGGAGGGCCAAAAAGGTACTCCATGATGTTGGAAGGTGGAGGACCAAGGCCTCCATGTACAAACCTGTTCAGCAGAAGTGCCTTAAGCAGGATGCTCACACAGATTGTTGGCTGCATCCTAAAAAGAGGAAAATTTGTCCTCAAGGGGAGGACCTCCGTCCCTATGTTGATGTAAGTCATTATCCTGTTTAACCAGGCGTTCTGGTAACCATCTAGGGCCTGCTTGCTCTTGGTCCAAAACACAAGCTGAGCCTCGTCCCCAGAAGAGGACACAATCTGGGCCTTTCCATTTATTTGTAAGGGGATTGCGCCACATAACAGGTGGGCGAACAGAATTGGACGAGAGATGCCAGTGTCAGTCTGTGGCTGAATGGCCTTAATTGTCTTGAGAAAGAAAAATAAGGGCAAATAATGCAATTAAGGCGATGCCTGGGAGTGGTAAATACAAGTGCAGAAGACTTCAAGCGGGTTAGCCAAGTCTTTAAGGTAAGGTGCAAGGTACCACAAAACTGTTTAAACTCGGCACTGGTATATGCAGGACAATTATTTTTTTTAATATGTATTTTTTTACCCATTACGGAAAAGGCTGAAACAAGATAAGAAAGGAATTCTTTGATAGCCTCTCCAGAATGTGGTGATGCAGAAATAAAGCCGCTGAAGGTATCTATAGAAACGTGTATATATTTGGTTTTTCCAAATTCAGAAAAATGAGTAACATCCATTTGCCAAAACTGATTGGACAGTAATCCTCTGGGGTTAACTCCCAAGTGTTGAATGGGAAGGAAGACAGGGCAACCAGGGCATGCTTTTACTATTTCTCGTGCCTGTTGCCTGGTGATTTTACATAGCTATCGAAGGCTCTGTGAATTTATATGGTGAAGATTGTGTAACTCCGTGGCCTTTTGAATGGAGCCATCAAAAATTGGAAAGATGAAACGAGTTGCTGCATCAGCTTGGGCATTACCTTGTATTAGAGGGCTCGGAAGATCAGAGTGTTCCCTGATGTGTCTTAAGAAAAATGGGTGTTGTCTGGCCTGAATTAGCTGCTGAAGCTGGTGAAACAGAAAGCCCACATTGGAAGAAGGCTTAATGGTGGGTGAAATCTCCAGCAGGGGCACAGAATGAGCAATGCAGGCACTGTACGTATAAATATTAACAGGATTATCAAAAAAATGTTTCAAAACTTGTGTTATGGCAAACAATTCCACAAACTGTGCTGAATGATAGACAGCATCAAAGGTGGTAGGCTGGTTATTGACAACAAAGACTGCTAGGCCATTCCTGGAACCGTCTGTAAAGACAGTAAGGAATTGAGGAATGGGAGCCTTTTGAGTAATTTTGGGAAAAATAAATGGATGTAACTGGACAAAATGTAAAAGGGGGTCTTTGGGGAGGAGATTATCAATTGTTCCCAAAAATCCTGATAGGACAATACCCCATTCATCCTCTGTCTGTAGTAAATATTGGTTTTGGTCCTTAGTAAATGGAATTAAAATATTATCAGGGTCTTTGACAAAATGTTGTTGAGTTAGCAAACGACCTTTAAAAATAATAGAAGCTACCTGAGCAAGATAAACAGTAATAACCTTGGAGGATGTGGTGGGTAAATGGACACAAAGCAAGGAGTAGCCTTTATTTTTAAAATGTGTATTTCACTGCCGAAATATTCCTGTGGGTGTATGAGGAGTGTGTAAAATAACCAGAACCAGAGGAAGGTTATAAGAATTTTGTGTAACAAACTTTTGGGCAATGGCTTCTGTGACTTGATTTAATGCCTGCCATGCCTCAGGAGTAAGCTTTTGAGGGGAGGAGGGGTGGGAATCACCTCTCAAAATATCATTAAGGGGCAAATGTACACAAGTGGGTAATTTTAAATATATTCATAGCCATTGAATATCCCCCAGTAATTTTTGAAAATCATTAAGGATGTGAAGATGGTCCAACCGTAGTTGTATCTTAGGAATTTGGATCTGATTATCTTGAAGTTTAAGGCCCAAATAGTTATAACGGTTCTGTGTTTGAACCTTATCAGGAGCTATCTGTAGTCCCAAGCTAGTGAGGATTTTGTAAAGGTCCAAGTAACAATTATAATGGTCATGTGTATTAGGTGCAGCAATTAACAAATCATCCATATAATGTAAAATATAAATTTGTGGCCATCACTCTCTCACAAGGTGTACTGCTTGAGCAACGTATTTTTGGCAAAGACTAGGGCTGTTGGCCATACCTTGGGGAAGAACCTTCCACTGAAATCTCTGCATAGGGCCCTGAAAATTAATGCAAGGGAGACTAAAGGCAAAATAGGGTCTATCCTCAGGATGTAAAGGAATGGTAAAAAAACAATCTTTTAAGTCAATAACCATTTTACAATAGTTTTTGGAAATAGCCACTGGTGTGTGAATGCCTGGCTGTAGTGCTCCCATCGGGTGCATAACTTTATTAATGGCACACAAATATTGTAAAAGGCACCACTTGCCTAATTTTTACTTGATAACAAAAATAGGAGTATTCGATGGTGAGGTTGAGGGCTCTACATGGCCGGCTGCCAGCTCTTCCTGCACTAACATGAAGGCAGCCTCCAAATTTTCTTGGGTAAGGGGCCACTGATCCACCCACACAAGAGTCTGAGTCTCCCAAATAAGTTTATATCCATGGGGTACAGGAGAGCCAGGGACCGACACTAAAAATCCGAATACCCAAGTCCCTATGTATTTGTTTTTTGTATGGGTTGTATAGGCTCAACCAGTCCTTGTCTCAGTCTCCCAAGGCCTGTACCATGGACAGAATTGATATGAAGCATTTGATGAGTCACTATGGAATTGGGACTGGGAAGAATAACTTCCATTTGACTCAAAATATCTCGGCCACATAGGTTAACAGGGAGGTCAGGAACAACGAAAGTAGTCACCATTCCTTTATTACCCTCTTTATCAGTCCAGCGAAGAGCCCTAGAGCTGACCAGAGGATTTTTTGACTGTCCTATCCCTTTAAGGTCAGTCAAGGATGGGGTGAGGGGCCAAGCTGATGGCCAGTATTTTGGAGAAATAATTGTGGCAACAGCTCCAGTACCTAGAATTCCTTGGAATTCTTTTCCTTCAATAAGGAAGGATATGGTGGGTCTATTGTGAGAAATGGGTTGAACCCAATATACATCAGAGGAGCCCAAGGATTCAGTCCCCCTCGGTAGGTTTGGGCGGTGGAAGTGCCTGCTGGATAAAAGGGAAGGAGTATTAATTTGCAAGTCTTGTTCCTGCTGCTATGGCCACAACTCCATTAATAGCTGTGGCCAGTATTTTTATTTCTCCAGTGAAATCATAATAATTAATGCTAGGGAAGAAATGAACACCTTGTAAGTTAGTAGAGGCTCTTCCAAGAATAAAGGCACACATATGAGATGGAGGGGGACCCATAATTCCAGTGGGTATTATCTGGGGCCCTTGCATTGAGTCTAATATAGTATCGGTGGTGGCACAGAAGTCCAATCCTGCACTGCCAGGGGTGGCTAGTTTGAGGGAGGCAATTTTGGAGAAGGATTTTGAGGTAGGTTGGGAGTTTGGGAGGGAACAAATTTTATTGCCCCTGGGTTTGTCCTGGGAGATGTCATGGCCAGGGGCTGGCCCCGCAGGGAGTTTCCCAAGAAGAGGAAAGAAATAGGCTGTCTGAGGGCATTTGTCTTAGATCTACACTCACTGCCCCAGTGATGACCTTTACCACATCTAGGGCAAAGGGTAGCTTGGGGCGGTTTAGCCCCAGTTTGAGGAGACACTATTCCTAGGCTTTGTTTGCCTGTCAGACACTTGAGTGCAAAATGGCCAGGTTGTTTACAAGTAAATCAAGTATTTGAGCCAGGATTGTGAAAGTTCTTGGTAAAAGCGGCACCTAGGACAAGATCCATGGCATGGGCTGCACCCACCCCTGCACAGAGTCTAATAAAGTCAGAAAGTTTCCCTTTATCCTTATGTGGTCAAAAAACATCCTGACATGCCGGGTTGAAGTTTTCAAAGGCAAGATGTTTTACAAAGGTGCTTTCGCTTTGGCTTGGTCCAAGCAAGCATTCTGCAGCTAGGTTAAGCCAGGGAACAAAGTTGCTATAAGGCTCTCCGGGCCCTTGTCAAATTTTTGCCAGGGAAGTGGTAGCCAAGGCCTTTTGAGGGAGGTGTCTCCAAGCATATAATGAAGCCATCTGAATCTGCGTCAAAAGTCCAGCAGGGAAATGTGCCTGTTTAGTTTTAGTGTCAAAAGGCTCATTGCCCACTAGCTTAACATAAGTCCAGGATTTAGAGGAGGTCTTAGTTAATATTTTTTGAGCAGTTTCCCGACAGTGCTCTTTGAAATCTGCATTCCATAACAGGAAGTCTCTGGCACTGAGGGTAGCTTGGTCTAAAAATTTCCAATAATTGGGAGTAAGCCATTGTGTGCTGTGGATTTCTAATAAAGGCAACATGTAGCACGCAGTGGGGCCATAGTGAGCACAAGCCTTTTTAAGTTTTTCAAGAAAATGCAGGCTTAATTTTTTGTAGACTCTGGGTTCCTTCCTGCCTAGGGGTGAACTTCTCATCCTCTGAGTCTTGATCTCCTTGATTCACTTCCTCGCTTCCTCCTCTTGATACTCATCTAAGTCTTTGACCTCAGCCTGGGCAGGCTTATCTATCTGACTGGTGGTGACTGGGAATGCGAGCACAGGCCGATGGAGTGGCTTCACCTTTGTATTAGACCGCTGTGGGACAGTTGCACTGACTCCGTACCTAAGGCTAATGAACATAGCTCAGATTGAAGCGATCTTAATTCTTTTAAAGGTTGGATCTGTTCCCTTCTATATTGTAAGGATGCTTTCAAGGGAGCCAGGTTAGGCAAGGGAAGTGGGAAAAAATATCTGGGGGGGGGCATTTTTACCCTGAAGGGTCAGAGCACAAAAGGCAGTAGGGATATAGGAGGGAGGTGGATGTGTAAGTCCTATAGGCTGTGGCAGGGTCCTGAGAGGTGGAGGGTCTTCTGAATTGTAGCGAGCTGCTTCCTTCTCCCAGGTAGCCTCCTCCACAGGTGTCAATGTGTCTCCGGGATTTAAAACTGGATAAAGGCAGTTGGTAATTATTGGAGCCTTATTCATTAGGGTGGTATTTTTAGGGGGATCAGGAAGGGTCCCACGGTCCTGGGGAGCCTGAGAAGGGTCTAAGTCTATACTAACTGAGGGGCATGCCGAGGGGGAATGAGAGGTAGTTGCATAGTCTCTTCCCCAATCCTGACAAGTTTTAAGGTACCATTGTCAAAGGGTGAACTTTTAAGAATTTCATTAATTAAGTTCCAGTAAGAAAAGGTGGGAACAGGCACATTTTCTGGGCAAAGGATTCATAATAATCTTTTATACAGTCTCCTACTTTAAGCCATCTTTTATCATCAATGATCCTTTCAAGGGGAAACCATGGACACAGTTCTCCTTTGTGTGAAAAGAAAAAATTTAAGTCTTTTTTCTTAACACGGGCCCCCAGGTCTTGAAGGACTCCTTGAGGGCTGACAAAAACAAATCATGTGATGAAACTGCTTGTCCCATAGTGGGTCACTCACCGTGCGTCATCCCCACCCTCCTCCTGGATCTGTTTCTCGGTGGTGTCTTCTGCTGTGATCGCGAGCTCCGCTTGACAAAGTCTTCCAGGAGGTCGGGGTCCCCCGCAGTCAAAGGCTCGAGACCCAGTCGTTGGGCGCCAGATGTCCCGGCCGGCAGGACACATCAACGTGGGCAGCGAACCTAGATAGGGAGGAATGAAGGGACAAGAGACACGAGAGATGACAGCAAGACAGGAGTTCTGATCAAGCTGCAAATTTTTATTGTTAACACAGGGGTATTTATATGCTGGATGTGGGAAATCTCTCTTATTTCTAGATGTGTTCACAAGGTGAGATAACCTCAGAAAGTTTCAGGAAGACAGATGGCCACAGGATGTCTCAGGGAGACAGATGGCTACAGGATGTCTCCCAGACAGGATGTCTCCTGGAGGCTGTTTCTTGTAAGTGTCTGGCTATTCTTTGAAGGAGAATTCCTTCTACCTCTGACAGTCAGGGATTCAGTATTTCGAATGGAAAATTGGAAAATGAATCCAATGTGTATGCAAATATGTGCTACCCAAAAGTCTTCCCACTCTCATTCAGAACAATGCCTTGACATTACCTTCACCCCAAGTAAGACACAATAACAGGAGAAGAGTTAGAAAATCTCTGAATACACATCTGGAATGGAAAATGCTCAGGAGTTAACAACCTTGCAGATGGTAGAGGTGTTTCCAAAAGTAAGGTACATGGTGAAAACTCCACAAACATGGAGCTTTGTTGGCCTAAACACTTCTTGAGAAACTGCCTCTGAGGTTGGGCACTTGAAAAATATGTTGTTGTTAGGAGCTTTTGCTTCCTTTGTAGTGAGACCATCAAAGCTGTGTTTGCATCTATGTGACCTAGAGCACATGGTTTCTTTTTTTCCAATGAACATGAGGCAGCAGGGCTGAATTCTCTCTTTGTAGGTAAACTGTTGCCATTTGGGGGCTAATTGTCTCCCAGTGTGGACTGTGAAGCCATTTGGTCTTTCTCTAATTTTTGTGGTGTTTCTTGCAGCTGCACTGGGAGTTTGGTATTTGCTTCACGAAATACGAGGAGGTCAACTGGAACAGAGTGCTGGAGGGAGTTCTGTCACGTGTGGTGGTTAAGGATCTGCAGGAGAGTGCACCAACCACGCTTCTATCCCACATAGATTGCCCCCTTGACTATAGCAGTCTGATTCTAAACATTGCCCTGAAACCTCTCCATATAACAAGATGCCTTTACATCCAAGGGTATGGGGGCTGCACCATGTCAGTCACAAACCATTTGGAAGCCAATGGCAGATCCACATCACCATACCACAGATGTTTTAACAAACACCTGCACACCACTGTTCTAGGCTGACTACTCAGCAGGCTCCAAATTACTGGCATCTCTGTTCTACACCATTTTCATGAAACCCAGTCAATCAAGGCACTGTCTGGTTCACTCATGATTATCTATAGGACATCCAAAGGTTCTCCAGTGACACCTGGTCATGGGAATTTCAAAAATTCAATGGTATTTATCTATCCATTTTTCAAGGATGAAGTTTGAGGCACTGTGGGATTCAATTCATTCAGGAACCATTAAATGGAGAGGAAGCTCATTTCAATGAAAGCTCAGGAGAATTCTAACAGGCAAGGCTTCCGAAAGACAGGCTAAAAGGTCACATTAAGCCAGGCATTTGAGGTCTACAATGTGTGGTCCATGTGTGTTTTGACTTGCAACTATGGCTGCCAATTCTTTAAGAATAAAATCGTTTGCTATCCTTCCTGAGATTCCCAGTGCTCTGTGAAAAGCTACCCTGGGCCTAGATCTCAGTTTCCAAGGGTGACTCTCATGCCTGGCCTCCTAAAATCCCAACACAATACATGGCAATACTTCTTTGAGGTTAGTTCCAGAACTCAGTCTCTAAGGGGAATCACAGCAGTGTTCAAGCCCAGGTGGACCCAGTCATCTCTTCCAACGGCCACAAAAATGACCACAATAAAAACCAAAACACTTCCACATGGCCCTCATCTTCTTCCATATAGACACTCATCATAACCTCAGGCTGTAGGTTTCCATGAGGGCCACAGACAAAGACAGTATCCAAAATAAGGTCCTTTGCCCCCATTTGCCTAAAGTCAGTGTGGCAGGTACACTCTACATGTGAACCAGGTGTGATCAAAGAGGCCTGGCGTTAATATGGCTCTGATTCTCCATTTTGTGGCCTAATGACTGAGGGGTTTAGATTCTTTTTGTTAATTGGAGTCATGAGAAAACCCAAGAACCTATGGCCTAACCTCTGCAGTGATTTGAAGAACTCATTTGACCCAAAAGATCCCTATCCTCAAAGATGGAGGTCAGGAACCTTACAGAGCAAGGCAAGAGACTTAATCCACAATGACTGCTCTTTTGGGTATTTTGGTTTTAGATGCACACATGGGATTTTTTTAGATCCATCAGGTGCTGAGAATCTAAGCCACAACCTCACACAGGGCCAAGAAGCTGATTCAGACACATCCCTTTCTAAAGCAATTAAGCAAAGAGCCACAGCTGATGCCCATACATTTCCATTTGAAAACTCTTCAGTCTTTTCAAAGGGGTGCCTGAAGCAAAGACCTTCCTGACATTCAGGGCAACAGTACAATAGGTAAGCAAAAGGCCCAAAGCAGAGTTTCTCTACTGAGACTTTCCTGGTCACACTGATATCTGAGTTTTTTGAGATGCTCACCATTCCCTTCAGCTATCCAGTACATAGCCGTGTCACAGAGCTTGGAGGTGGTACATATCTTGGACACAAAACCATGAGCCTATTCTGGAGATTGTCCAGAATTCAGAAAGAAAACAGCAACTTATGTAGATATTAGGAGTGGCCCATCCATAAGGCAAGCCGCAGATCATTCATAAATACGGCAGGATAAATCCTGGAAAGATTTCTACTAGACAGGACATATGTATTGATGCGCTCTTTTGTCTAATGTCTACAACCACGGACACAGTGGGATACACAGACATAGAAACACTCGCCTTGTCAAAAGACTTACTAGAAACAATTCACACCAAACCAAACCAAACAACTTTCCTACCTATACTCAGAATATGAGACAAACCAAAAACCCACACAGACCCCCAAGTAGGTCTGTGAAAATACGGAGTGTCCTTTGACTGGTGGGCCTTAATATATTCCCCCATAATGGGCTGTCCTGTCTCAGATCTGGTCTCTGTGTCCAACTCTATGAAGCTGTCAGGAGCCAGTGGTGAGCCACTACCTTCTTTCTCAGAAAAAGCCCCTCTTCAGACCTTCTTGGCATTTGGCCATCCTCACATCAGTAGGTACCAAGAAAGACTGTCTCTGTCCTTGGAAATTCCAAACAAGTTTGACCACTGGGAGTTGGACTTGGACTGGCTCTGGGTGCCTGGCTTCCTGTATCCCAAGTTCAGAGAGTTCCATCACCAAGGAAGTTAGTTGAGGTCACTTGCTTCAGGAACTGAATGAGGTCACTGCCTTGGAAACCACTTTGTCCTCACAGTTGCTTCCAAGGGTCCCATGAGATGGATGCTGCCCCTATTTCCCGTGACACTTTCACAAGTTAGAATTGTATATCACCCATAGGCACCCGGGAACAGCTCTCCACAGAGGCCTGGTTTGGTCCATCTTCTCTACATTAAGAAGAGAGAGGCTGATTCTGACACAACCCTTCATCCTGACCAGGTTGTTTGCCATGGAAGATTACTTTTAATCTTTCAGGTCCTTCATTGCTGCCTACATCTTCTCCAGGGATCATTTCTGCATGGACCTTTAAGATTCTCAGCAAATGGAAGATCCCCTACATTCCTGTATTGTAAGACCAACTCTGTCCCTGCTCTTCTGTAAAGTTAGATTGAGGGAAGAGTGTATGGTTAGGGTTAATAACATGTTCGATTTGTGTTATGACTCATTCTGCTGGATGAATAATGGTATTGGGAACCTGCGATATTTATAAGATTATATAGGTGAAATATATGTATGAAAACAGAAATCTAGAAATTGAAGCCCAGAAGCGCATTGGGCCCTTGATTGGGATACATAGTGTTGAATTACGTTCTGCACAGATGTCTCAGATTAATCCATATACAATGGCATAGGACCTTGTAAATTGGATGATTGAATGAGGAAGAGAACATCCAGTCAAAAAGGGATAGTTGGTAGGATTACAAAGACAGTCGGTAGGTTAGGAAGTAGAGTGAGTTTAGAATTTGGACCGAAACTTCTTTAAAAATAGGGTTTCAGTTAGAGAGTGAATGTAAATGTCAGCACATATGAAGCTTCAGTCACAATGATGAACTTTGAAAAATATGTGGGAAAGAAGTTAATAATAGAGATATTACAAAATCAGGCAAAGTATAAAGTGAGTGATAGGATTAGACATTTTGAACAGGGTTGAGTTTGAATATATAATCTTAAGAAGAAACAAATATGCAGTCACCAGTAGGATTGACATTTGAGAGCATTAGACAACCTGGCCTTGGATGCTTTTAGTAATCCATGTTCACTTTCCCTTTAGGCTTTGGTAAAATCACAAGTGTGACCTTTGCGTTTTTTGTCCAGAATATTACAGTCATAGAATGTATATGTAGATCAGGTGACATGAATATTTCTTCCAGCAATTCTGGGAGCAATGTTTTGAAGTCCTATAAATTAGTATTGGGTGTACAAAGAGGTGTACCCTGTGTGTATGAATATAGATATAATGCATGAATAGACCACATTTTGAATAAATAATATAACTGGTCCCACTTTAAGTAACAGATTGAATTGATATCTGAAATCTTATAAGAAATCTTATATTGATATAACATTATTCATTCCAACCAGCAATACATCTAAAGGTAATATTAGGATTATAGTTTATCATGAAAAATATGTGAGTTTTGCTTCAAAAGTGATCATGGAAATTGAAAATAATGTGTTTAAAAAGAAGTCTCATCAAAAGACCAGTCAAGAAACATGGAGGAATACATGTGTTCTGACGAAGAAAGTGATTGAAAGTGAAACTAATGCCTATAAATTTGCGAACTTGTGGATGAAAATATATCCTATGATGTGCATAAACTGAAGAAACAGTAATGTAGCAGTCTTGAATAAAAATGAACATCAAAATACACATCATGTCCCATAGGAATCTACTTGCATTGATGTTAAACTGGGTCAGTTACTGTAGAAATATTAGGATTTTTATGCACCATTCACTAAAGTTAATTTTCAGTACTAGGAAACAAATATGTATTTAAGGAGAATGAATATTTTGAAAAAAGTCTTGAGAAAATTTGATTATAAATCCACATACTTGAATATGAATGAGTTAAGGGAGTGTATAATAAGACACATATTTCATATTTTAAAATATCTGGGGTATATATATATATATATATATATATATATATATATATATATATATATATATACACACACACACACACACAAACAAACATACACAGACATTAAAAATAACATAATATATACCAATTGAAATTCACCATGAAATGTATATCATCCAGAGATCCAAAAATACTTATTTTCTTGGACCTGGATTTATGTATAATGTTATTCAACAAGGAAGCTCACTCATAGGTTGAATTTTCAGTTCCAATAGCATTTAGGAAGAGTGATCTCTTAAAATTTGTATCTGCCAAGTCAGCCACGTCACAAGAATGTACGTGTAGTATAAGGTAAGATTCTATAATTGCATGTAAAAATACATGTGCTGAATAGGCTACAGAGAAAGGGAGACAGGAATTCACATATTTGTTAACTTTAAAACACATGGAGAACTATTTCAACAAATAATTGACTACATTTATATCTCCTATCCTATATAATGCAAAAGACAATTCCAACTATACACCATGCCTCCAGTTCTGAACTGCTTGTATTTTTTTCTTTTTGGGTTATTTTTCTCCATCTTGTTAGGATTAGTTGTCAGAGTCTACCAAGGTAGGTGTTAGTGTCAGGTATTCAGTATTTCGAATGGAAAATTGGAAAATGAATACAATGTGTATGTAAATATGTGGTACACAAAAATCTTTCCACTCTCATCCAGAACAATGCCTTGACATTACCATCACCCAGAGAAAGACACAATTAGAGGAGTAGAGTTAGAAAATCTGTGAATAAATAACTGGGATGGAATATGCTCAGGAGTTCACAAACTTGGAGGTGGTAGAGGAGATTCCAAAAGTAAGGGACAGAGTAAACACTCCACAAACATGGAGCTCTGCTGGCCTAAAGACTTCTTGAGAAACTGCCTCGTAGGTTGGGCACTTGAAATATATATTATTGTCTGGAGCTTTAGCTTCCGTTGTAATGAGACCATCAAAGCTGGGTCTGAATCAATCTGACCTGGAGGACATGGTTTCGTATTTTCCACTGAATATGAGGCAGCAGTGCTGAATTCTCTCTTTGTAGGTAAACTGTGGAAATGGGGGGCTAAGTGTATCCACATGTGGACTGTGAAGCCATTTGGTCATCCTCCACTTTTCATGGTGTTTCTTGCTGCTGCACTGGGATTTTGGTATTGCTTCATGAAATACATAGAATTCAACTGTTACCCGGTTCTTGAGGGAGTTCTGCCATGTGTGGTAGGTCAGGGTCTGCAGGAGAATGCACCAACGAGGCTTCTATCCCACATAGCTTGCCCCCTTGACCATAGCACCTTGATTCTAAACATTGCCCTGAAACCTCTCCATATAACAAGATGCCTTTACATATAAGGGTCTGCTGGCTGCACCACGTCAGTCACAAGCAATTTGGACGCAAATGGGAGATCCATATGGCCCCACCACAGATGTTTTATCACACACCTTCCCACCACAGCTCTGGGCCCACTCCTCAGCAGTCTTCAACTTTCTGAAATCTTTGTTCTGAACCATTTTCATGAAAACCAGTCAATCAAGGCACTGTATTATATACTCATGATCAGAAACAGGACATCCAAAGTTTCTCCAGTGCCACCTGGTGATGGGAATTTAAAAAATTTCATGGTATTTATCTAGCCATTTTTCAAGGATGAAGTTGGAGGCACTGTGTGTTTCAATTCATTCTGGAACCATTAAATGGTGAGGAAGCTCATTTCAATGAAATCTCTGGAGAACTCTCACAGGCAAGTCTTCCCAAATAGTGGCCAAAAGATCACATGAATTCAGGCCCATTGATGTTTACAATTTGCCGTCCATGTGTGATTTGACTCTCATCTATGGCTGCCAAGTCTTTCACAATAAAATCATGTGATATCCTGGCTCAGATTCCCAGTGCTGTGTGAAAAGCCACCCTGTGTCTATATCTCAGTGTCCAAGGGCCACTCTCTTGCGAAGCCTCCTAAAATCCCAAGACAATTCTTGGCAATACTTCTCTGAGGTCAGTTCAAGAACTCAGTCTCTAAGGGAAATGACCCCAGAGTTCAAGCCCAGGTGGACCAAGTCATCTCTTCCAACCGCCACACAAATGACCACAATTAAAACCAAAACACTCCCACATGGCCCTCATCTTCTTCCATATAGACACTCATTATTACCTCTGGCTGGAGGTTTCCATGAGGGGCGCAGCCCAAGACAGTGTCCAAAATACACTCCTTTGCCCCTCATTTGCCTAAAGTCTGGGTGGCCTGGAAACTCGTCCGGGGAAGCAGGAGTGATAAAATAGGCCTGCTGTAAATACTGCTCTGCTTCTCCAGTTTGAGTCCTACTGAAAGTCAGTTATAAATTCTTTATGTGATTTGGATTTTGCAGAAAACCCAAGCACCTATGGGCTAGCCTCTGCAAGGCTTTGAAGAACTCATTTGAACCAAAGGTTCCTATTCACCCTTGATTGAGGTCAGGAACCTTACAGAGGTAGGCGAGAGACTTCTTCCACAATCACTGCTCTTTTGGCTAATTTAGTTTTGGATTCACACATGGGATCTTTTTTTACATCCATTATGTGCTGAGAATCTAAGCCACAGCCTCACACAGGACCTAGAGCCTGATTCAGATACATCCCATTCCAAAGCAATTAAGCACAGAGCCACAGGTGATTCCCATTAGTTTCCATTTGAAAACTGTTTTCTTCAGGCTTCCCAAATTGGGGCCTGAGGCAAAGGCCTTCCTGACATTCAGGGCAACAGAACAATAGGTAAGAAAACAGCCCAAAGCAGTGTTTCTCCACTGAGACTTTCCTGATCACACTGATATCTCAGTTTTCTGAGATGCTCGCAATTCCCTTCAGCTATCCAGTACATGGCCATGTCACAGAGCTTGGAGGTGGTACATATCTTGGACACAAAAACATGAGCCTATTCGGGAGAGTGGCCAGAATTCAGAAAGAAAACAGGAACTTAGGAAGATATCAGGATTGCCCATGGATAAGGAAAGCCACAGTTCATTCATAAATTGGGAAGTATGAATGCTGGGAAGCTTTCTACTAGACAGGACACATCCATTGAAGCATTCTCTTTTCTAATGTCTACAACCACGGACACAGTGGAATACACAGACCCAGAAACACTCGCCTTGTCAGACGACTTACTAGAATCAGTTCACTCCAAACCAAACAAATCACCTTTCTTACATATTCTCAGAGCATGAGACAAAAAAACACAAACCCACACACACACACCCACAAAGGCAAATCCTTCCCCCAAGAAGGTCTGTGACTATCCGGAAGTCCTCTGACTGATGGGCCATACTATGTTCCTCCGAAATGGCCTGTCCTGTCTCAGATCTGTTCTCCTTGTGCAACTCTATGAAGTTGACAGGAGCCAGTGGCGAGCCACTACCTGGTTTCTCAGGAATGGCCGCTCTTCAGAGCTTTCCTGGCATTTGGCCATCCTCACATCAGTAGGTACCAAGAAAGACTAACTCTGTTCTTGATGAATCCAAACAAGTGAGACCACTGGGATTGAAACTGGGACTGGCTCTGGGTGCCTGGCTTCCTGGATCCCATGTTCAGAGAGTTCCATCATCAAGGAAGTGATGTGAGGTCACTTCCATCAGAAACTGAATGAGGTCACTGCCTTGGCAACCACATTGTCCTAACACTTGCTTCCAAGTGTCCCATGAGATTGAGGCTGCCCCTACTTCCTGTGACACTTTCACAAGTTAGAATGCTATATCAACCATAGGCACTCGGGAACAGCTCTCCACACAGGCCTTCTTTGGTCCATCTTCTCTACATTAAGAAGACAGAGACTGATTCAGACACAACCCTTCATCCTGACCAGACTCTTACTCTCTCTGGTCCTTCATAGCTGCCAACATCTTGTACAGAGATCATTTCTGCATGGACGTTATAGGTTCTCAGCAGGTGGAAGATCCCCTACATTCCTGTATTGTAAGACCAACTCTTTCCCTGCTCTTATGTAAAGTTAGATTGAGGGAACAGTGTATGGTTAGGGTTAATAACATGTTCGATATGGGTTAGGAATCATTCTGCTGGATGAATAATGGTATTCGGAACCTGTGATATTTATAAGACTATTGAGGTGAAACATAAATATGAAAACAGAAATCTAGGAACGATTGGAAGCCCAGAAGGTCATTGGGCACTCAATTGGTATACTTAGCTTTGAATTTCGTTCTGCACAGTTGTTTCAGATAAGTAGATAATCAATGGCCTAGGACCTTGTACCTTGGATCATTGAATGTAGAAGAGAACATCCACTCAAACAGGGATAGTCGGTAGGATTAGGAAGATAGTTCGTAGGTTTCAAAAGAATAGGGAGTAAAGCATTTGGACCAAAATTTTTTAGCTATGGGGATTCAGTTAGAGAGTGAATGTCAATGTCAGCACATGTGAAGAGTCATTCGAAATTATTAACTGGAGAAAAGGTGTAGGAAAGCAGATATCAATAGAGACATTAGGAAATCAGGTACATTACAACGTGTGTGATAAGAAAATACATTTTTAACAGGGTTGAGGTTGAAAATATAATCTTAGGAAGAAACAAATATGTAGTCTTATTATACGATTAAGAATGATATTTGAGAGCATTAGGGAACCAGGTCATGGATGTTGTTAGTAATACATGGTCACATTCAATTTGGGCTTTGGTACAATCATAAGTGTGACCCTTGCATTTTGTGTCAGGAATATTACTGAGATGAAATGTATATGTATATTAGGTGAGTAGAAAATTCATCATGAAATATATATCATCCACAGGACCAAAAATATTCATTTTACTTAACGTGGATATATAGGTGAAATATAAGTATGCAAACAGAAGCCTAGGTAAGATTTGAAGCCCAGAAGAACACTGGGCCTTTGATTGTGATACTTAGATTTGAATTATGTTCTGCAGAGTTGTCTCAGATAAATCGATATACAATGGTACAGGACCTTGTACCTTGGATGATTGAATGGCAAAGAGAACATCCAGTCAAACAGGTATAGTCAGTAGGATTAGGAATATAGACTGTAGGATTAGAAAGAAGAATGAGTAAAGGATTTGGACAAAAAGCTATGCTTCTCCAATTTGAGGCCTACTTTCATGCGTGGGCGACGCTCATGTGTGGCCTCCTAATATCCCAACACAATGAATGGAAATAATTCTCTGAGGTCATTTCCAAAACTCAGTATCTTAGGGGAATCACACCAGAGTTCAACCCCAGGTGGACCCAGTCATCTCTTCCAACCACAACACAAATGACCACAATTAAAACCAAAACACTCCCACATGGCCCTTATCTGCTTCCATATAGACACTCATTATAACCTCTAGCTGGAGCTTTCCATGATGGGCACAGCCCAAACAGTGTCCAGAACAAGCTCCCTTGCCCCTCATTTGCCCAAAATCAAGGTGGCCTGGACACCCTTCCTGTTAACCAGGAGTGATCAATAGGCCTGCCGTTAATACTGCTCCGCTTCTCCAATTTGAGGCCTACTGACTGTGGGGTTTAGATTCTTTATGTGAATTGGAGTCATGAGAAAACACAAGCACCTATGGGCTACCTTTTGCAGGGCTTTGAGCAACCCATTTTATTGAGTCTAGGAGTTGGACAAAAAGTTCTTTAGCAAAGGGGTTTTATTAGAGATTGAATGTAAATGTCAGCAAATCTGAAGAGTCATTCACAATGATGAACTGGAAAAAAGGTGTAGGAAAGCAGGTATCAATAGATACATTAGGAAATCAGGCAAAGTACAAAGTGTGTGACAGGAAAAGACATTTTTAACAGGGTTGAGGTTGAATATATAATCTTAGGAAGAAACAAATATGTAGTCACCAATAGGAATGATATTTGAGAGCATTAGAGAACCAGGACATGAATGTTTTTAGTAATACATGGTCACATTCAATTTAGGCTTTGGAACAATCATAAGTGTGACCCTTGAATTTTGTGTCAGGAATATCACTGAGATGAAATGTATATGTATATCAGGTGAGCAGAGTATTTCTTCCAACGTTTCTGAAGCAATAATTTAAAGACTTATACTTTAGTATTGGGGATACAAAAGGTGTACCCTGTGTCTATGAATATGGATAAGATGCCATAATGGAAAATACTGTAAATAAATAACATAGCTGGTTCCAACTTTAAATAATGGATTGAATTGATATCTGAAAATATATAGAAAATCTTATATTGATATATGTACATTCCTTCCAACCAGTTATACATCTAATTTTGATATTAGCATTATGGTTTATCACGAAGAGTGTGTGAGTTTTGCTTCAAAAATGATTATGGAAATTGAAAATAATGTGTTTGGAACGAAGTCTCATTAAAAGACCAGTCAAGAAACATGGAGGAATACATGTGTTCTGAGGCAGGAAGTGATTGAAAGTGAACCAAATGCCTACAAATTTTTGAACTTGTGGATGAAATGATGTATCCTTTGATGTCCATAAACTGAAGAAATAGTAATGTACAAGTGTTGAATATAAATGACCTTCAAATATACATCATGTCCCATAGGGTTCTACTTGCATTCATGTTAAACTGGGTAAGTTACTGTAGAAATATTAGGATTTGTAAGCACCATTCACCGAAGTTAGTTTTCAGTACTAGGAAATAAATATGTATTTCAGGTGGATGAATATTTCTGAGAAAAATCTTGTGAAATGTTGATTATAAATCCACATATAGAAACATGAGTGAATTTAGGAAGTGTATAATAAGACACATATATTTCATATTTTGAAAAATCTGGAGAGTATATATATATATATATATATATATATATATATATAGAGAGAGAGAGAGAGAGAGAGAGAGAAATAGATATATAGATAGATACATAGATAGAAACACATTCAAAGACATTAAAATGTAGCAATATATATGACAATCGAAATTCATCATGAAATATATATCATCCACATATCCAAATATATTCATTTTAATGAACATGGATTTATGTATTATGTTGTTCATCTAGGAAATTCACCCTCAGGTTGAATTCCAGTTCCATCAGTATTTAGGGGGAGTGATCTCTTCTCACAATTTGTATCTTCCAAAATCAGTGAGCTCACAAGAATGTACATGTGATACCAGGTAGGATTCTAAATATGCCTAAAATAATACATGTGCTGAATAGGCTACAGAGAAAGGGAGACAGAAATTTACAAATGGGTTAACTTTAAAAACTCATGGAGAAATATTACAATGAAAAATTGACTAGATTTGTAACACATACCATTGATAAAGCATAAGGCAAATTAAAGTATACACCATGCTTCCTATGAATGGCCTGTATTCGTATTCTGTTAGGTTTCTTTTTCTCATATTAGGATTAGTAGTCAGAGTCTAGTAGGGTATGGGTTAGTGTCAGGGATTCAGTATTTCAAATGGAAAATAGCAAAATGAATCTAATGTGTATGCAATTATGTTCTACACAAAAATCTTCCCACTCTCATCCAGAACAATGCCTTCACGTTACCTTCGCAGCAACTAAGACATAATTAGTGGAGAAGAGTTAGAAAATCTGTGATTACATATGTGGAAAGGAAAATGATCAGGAGTTCACAAACTTGGAGGTGGTAGAACAGTTTCCAAAAGTAAGGGAGAGGGTAAACACTACACAAACTTGGAGCTCTGCTGGCCTAATTACTTTTTGATATACTGCCTCTGAGGTTGGGCCCTTGAAATATACGTTGTTGTCAGGAGCTTTAGCGTCCTTGGTAGTGAGACTACCAATTCTGGGTCTGCATCTATGTGACATGGAGGACATGCTTCCTTATTTTCTAGTGAACATGAGGCAGCAGTTCTTAATTTTCTCTTTTTAGGAAACTGTGGCCACTGGTGTCTAAGTATCTACCAGTGTGGACTGTGAAGCCATTTGGTCATCCTCCACTTTTCATGGTGTTTCTTACTGCTGCACTGGGAGTTTGGTGTTGGCTTCACGAAATACAAGGAGTACAACTGGGACACAGTTCTGGAGGGAGGACTCTCACGTGTGGTGGGTCAGGGTCTGCAGGAGAATGCACCAACCACGCTTCTATCCACATAGCTTTCCACCTTGACCAAAGCAACCTGATTCTGAACATTGCCCTGAACCCTCTCCATATAAAAAGATGCCTTTACATATAAGGGTCTGCTGGGTTCACCATGTCAGTCACAAGTCATTTGAAAGCCAATGGCAGATCCACGTGGCCCCACCACAGATGTTTTTTCACACACCTACACTCCACTGCTCTAGGCCCCCTACTCGACATGGTCCAAATTTCTGGCATCTCTGTTCTACACCATTTTCATGAAACCCAGTGAATTAAGGCAGGGTCTGGTACACTCATGATCAGCAATAGGACATCCAAAGGTTCTCCAGTGCCACCTGATCATGGGAATTTTAAAAATTTCATGATATTTATCTAGCCATTTTTCAAGGATAACGTTGGAGGCACTGGGGGTTTCAATTTATACAGGAACCTGTAAATAGTGAGGAATCTCATTGCAATAAAATCTCTGGAGAACTCTCACAGGCAAGGCTTTCCAAAGAGTTGCCAAAAGGTCACATGAAGCCAGGGCCATTGAGGTCTACAATGTGAGGTACATATGTGTTAAGACTCTCAACTATACATGCCAAGACTTTCAGAATAAAATCACGTGATATCCTTGCTGAGATTCCCAGTGATCTGTGGAAAGCCAAAATGGGCATAGATCTCAGTTTCCAAGGACAAATCTCATGCGTGGCCTCCTAAAATACCAACATAATTTATGGCAATACTTCTCTGAGGTCAGTTCCAGAACTCAGTCTCTAATTGGAATCACACCAGAGTTCAAGCACAGGTTGACCCAGGCATCTCTTCCAACTGCCACACAAATGACCACAATTAAAACCAAAACACTCCCACATGGCACTCATCTTCTTCTATATATACACTCATCATAACCTGTGCCTGGAAGTTTCCATGAGGGGCGCAGTCCAAGACAGTGTCCAAAAAAAGCTCCCTTGCCCCTAATTTGCCTAAAGTCAGGGTGGTCTGGACACCCTTCCTGTGAACCAGGAGTGATCAAATAGACTTGTGTTTAATACTGCTCCACTTCTCCAATCTGAGGCCTACTGACTGTGGGGTTTGGATTCTTTATTTGAATTGGAGTCATGAGAAAACCCAAGCATCTATGGGCTAGAATCTGCAGGGCTTTGAAGAACTCATTTGACCCAAAGGATCCCTATTCTCACTGATGTAACTCAGGAACCTTACAGAGGAAGGTGAGAGACTTAATCCACAATGATTGCTCTTTTGGCCATTTTGGTTTTGGATGCACACATGGGATCTTTCTTTAGATCGATTAGGTGCAGAGAATCTAAGCCACAGCCTCACACAGGGCCAGGAGGCTGATTCAGTCACATACCTTTCCAAAGCAATTAAGCAAAGAGCCACAGGTGATGCTCATTCATTTCCATTTGAAAACTGTTTTCATCAGGCTTCACAAAGGGTTGGCCTTAGGCAAAGACCTTCCTGACATTCAGGACAACAGAAGAATAGGTAAGCAAAAGGCCCAAAGCAGGGTTTTTCCACTGAGACTCCCTGGTCACACTGATATCTGAGTTTTCTGAGATGCTCGCCATTCCCTTCAGCTATCCAGTACATGGCCATGTCACAGAGCTTTGAGGTGATATATATCTTGGACACAAAACCATGAGACTATTATGGAGAGTGGCCAGAATTCAGGACGAATACAGGAATTTAGGATCATAGTAGGTCTTGCCCATGGATAAGGCAAGCTGCAGTCCATTCATAAATTGGGCAAGATGAATGCTGGGAAGCTTTGTCCTAGACAGGACACACCCATTGTGGCATTCTTTTTTCTAATGTCTACAACCATGGAGACAGGGGGATACACAGACATAGAAACACTCGCCTTGTCAAAGACTTATTGGAAACATTCCACTCCAAAACAAACAAACCGACATTTTTTTTTACCTATTCTCAGAACATGAGACAAAACCACAAACTGTCGTCCACACACACCAAGGCACCTTTTCCACCAAGTAGGTCTGTGACTATCCGGAGTGTCCTCTGACTGGTAGGCCATATTTCTCAACAATGGCATTTCCTGTCATAGATCTGGTCTCCTTTGACAACTCTGTGAAGTTGTCAGGAGCCAGCGGTGAGCCACTTTCTGTCCTCTCAGGAAAGGCCCCTCTTAAGAGCTATCCTGGCATTTGGCCACGCTCACATTAGTAGGTCCCAAGAAAGACTGACTCTCTCCTTGGTAAATCCAAACAAGTGAGCTCACTGGGACTGGGACTGGTACTGGTAATGGGGGCCTGGCTTCCTGGATCCTAAATTCAGAGAGTCTCATCACCAAGGAAGTAGGTGAGGTCACTTTCTTCAGGAACTGAATGAGGTCACTGCCTTGGCCACCACTTTGTCCTAACAGTTGCTTCGTATGCTCTCTGAGATCGAGGCTTTGCCTACTGCCTGTGACACTTTCACAAGTTAGAATGGTATAGAAACCATAAGTACCTGGGAACAGCTCTCCACCTAGGCTTGGTTTTGTCCTTCTTCACTACATTAAGAAGAGAGAGGCTGATTCAGACACATCCTTTCATCCTGACCGGGTTGTGTGCCATGCAAGATGACTTTTGCTCTCTCAGGTCCTTCATAGCTGACTACATCTTCTCAAGGGATTATTTCTGCATGGACTTCTGAGGTTCTCAGCTGGTGGAAGATCCTCTAGCTTCCTGTATTGTAAGACCAACTCGGTCCCTGCTCTTCTGTAAAGTGAGATAGAGTGAACAGTGTATGGTTAGGGTTAAAAGCATGTTTGATTTGAGTTAGGAATCATTCTGCTGGATGAATAATGGTATTGGGAATCTGTGATATTTAGAAGAATATAGACGTGAAATATATGTATGAGAACAGAGATCTAGGAACGATTTGAAGCCTAGGAAGGCATTGGGCCCTTGAATGAGATAATTAGCTTGAATTATGTTCTGCACCGAGGTCTCAGATAAATCGATACACAATGGCATAGGACCGGGTACCTCGGATGATTGAATGTAGAAGAGAACATCCAGTCAAAAAGGGATAGTCTGTAGGATTAGGAAGATAGTCAGTATGTTTAAGAAGAAGAGTGAGTCTAGGAATTGGAAAAAAGTTCTTTAACAATAGGGTTTCAGTTAGAGAGTGAATGTGAATGTCAGCACATGTGAAGAGACCATCACAATGATGAACTGGGGAAAATATGTAGGAAAGCAGATATCAATAGGGACATTTGGAAATCATGCAAAGTATAAAGTCAGTGATAGTATTAGATATTTTCAAGAGGGTTGAGGTTGAATATATTATCTTAGAAACAAATATGTACTCACCAATAGGATTGATATTTGAGAGCATTAGGCAAAATGGACATGCATGTTTTTAGTAATCCATGTTCACTTTCCATTTAGGCTTTGGCACAATCATAAGTCTGACCTTTGCATTTTGTGTCCAGAATACTACTGTGATAAAATGTATATGTAGATCAGGTGACATGAGTATTTCTTCCACCATTACGGGGAGCAAAATTCTGAAAACTTATAAATTAGTACTGAGGATACAAATAGGTGTACCCCCGTGTTGATGATTATAGAGATGATGCATGAATAGACCATATTGTGAATAAAGTTTATAACTGGTTCCAAGTTTAAGTAATGGATTGAATTTACCTCTGAAAATATATAGGAAATCTTATATATATACATTCATTCAAACGAGTTATATATCAAATGGTAATATTCTGGTTACAGTTTATCATGAAGAGTGTGTGAGTTTTGTTTCAAAAATGATCATGCAATCGAAAATAATGTGTTTTGAAATAAGTCTAGTGAAAAGACCAGTAAAGCAACATGGAGAAATACATGTGTTCTGAAGTAGGAAGTGATTGAAAGTAAACCAAATGCCTATAAATACCTATACATTTGTGAACTTGTGGATAAGAAAGTATATCTTATGATGTCCATAAACTGAAGAAATTGTAATGTACAAATGTTGAATAAAAATGAACATCAAAATACACATAATGTTCCATTGGAATCTACTTGCATTGATGTTAAACTGGGTCAGTTACTGTAGAAATATGAGGATTTCTAAGCACCTATCACTGAAATTAGTTTTCAGTACTAGAAAACCAATATGTATTTCAGGTGGTTGAGTATTTCTGAGATTAATCTTGTGAAATGTTGTTAATAAATACACATACAGGAACATGAATTAATTTAAGGAGTGTATAATAAGACACACATATTTCATATTTTGGAAAATCTGGAGAATATATATATATATATATATATATATATATATATATATATATATATATACACACACACACACACACACACACACACGCACACACATTGATATGCAGCAATATATATGCCAATCGAAATTCATCATGAATTATAATTCATCCACATATCCAAAAATATTCATTTTGTTGATCATGGATTTATGTTAATTATGTCTAATGTTTTTCACTAGAATGCTCACCCACAGGTTGAATTTTGAGTTCCATCAGTATTTAGGGGGAGTCATCTCTTCTCACAATTTTTATATACCAAAGTCAGTGAGCTCACAAGAATGTACGTGTGATATCAGGTAGGATACTATATATGCATAAAAAGATACATGTGCTGAATAGGCTTCAGAGAAAGGGAGACAGGAATTTTCATATGTGTTAACTTTAAGAACTCATGAAGAAATATTACAAAGAAAAGTTGACTAGATTTATAATACATCCTCTTGATAAAGCAGAAGGCAAATCCAAGTATACACCATGCTTCATATGAAAGGCTTGCATTTCTATTCAGTTACGTTTCTTTTTCTCCATAATATTAGGATTAGTAGTCAGAGTCTAGTAGGGTATTGGTTAGTGTCAGGGATTCAGTATTTCAAATGGAAAATAGGAAAATGAATCTAATGTGCATGCAAACATGTGCTACACAAAATTCTTCCCACTCTTATTCAGAACAAAGCCTTGACACAACCATCGATCCAAGTAAGACACAATTAGAGGAGAGGAGTTAGAAAATCTGTAAATACATATGTGGAATAAAAATTGTTCAGGAGTTCACAACACTGGAGGTGGTAGAACAATTTCCAAAAGTAAGGGAGAGGGTAAACACTCCAGAAGCATAGAGCTCTGCTGGCCTAAAGACTTCTTGAGAAACTTCCTCTAAGGTTGGGCACATGAAATATATGTAATTTTAACACGATTTAGCTTGGTTTTGGAGTGACACCATCAAACCTGTGTCTGCATCTATGTGACCTGAAGGACATGGATTGTTATTTTCTAATGAACATGAGGCAGAAGTTCTGAATTCTCTTTTTGTAGATAAACTGTGGCCACTGGGAGCTAAGTGTCTTCCCATGTAGTCTGTGAAGCCATTTGGTCATCCTCCATTTTTCCTGGTGTTTCTTGCAGTTGCACTGGCAGTTTGGTATTGGTTTCATGAAATACAAGGAGTACAACTGGGACACAATGCTGGAGGGAGTTCTGTCACGTGTGGTTGGTCAGGGTCTCCAAGAGAATGTACGAACCAGGCTTCTATCCAACAATACTTTCCCCCTTGACTATAGCAACCTGACTCTGAACATTACCCTGAAACCTCTGCATATAACAACATGCCTTTACATATAAGGGTCTGCTGCCTGCACCTTGTTAGTCACAAGGCTTTTGGAAGCCAATGGCAGATCCAGGTGGTCCTACCAAAAATATTTATTCACACACCTACAGTCCACTGCTCTATGTCCACTACTCAGCAGGCTCCAACTTACTGGCATCTCTGTTCTACACCAGTTTCACGAAACCCAGTGAATCAAGGCACTGTCTGGTACACTCATGATCAGCAAAAGGATATCCAAATGTTCTCCAGTGCCACCTGGTCATGGGAATTTCAAAAATTTCAAGGTATTTATGTAGCCATTTTTCAAGGATGAAGTTGGAGTCACTGTGGGTTTCAATTAATTCAGGAACCATTGAATGGTGAGGAAGCTCATTTCAAAGAAAGCTCTGGAGAACACTCACAGGCAAGCCTTCCCAAAAGGTGGCCAAGTGGTCACATGAAGCCAGGCTCATTGAGGTGTACAATGTGAGTTCCATGTGTCGTTAGACTCTCAAGTATGGCTACGAAGTCTTTAAGAATAAAATCATGTGATATCCTGGCTTAGATTCCCTGAGCTCTGTTGGAAGCCATCCTGGGCCTAGATCTCAGTTTCCAAGGGCGATTCTCATGTGTGGCCTCCTAAAATCCCAAGACTATTTATTGCAATACTTCTCTGAGGTCAGTTCCAGAACTCAGTCTCTAAGGGGAATTACACCAGAGTTCAAACCCAGGTGGACCCAGTCATCTCGTCCAACAGCCACACAAATGACCTCAATTAAAACCAAAACACTCCCACATGGCGCTCATGTTCTACCACATAGACACTCATCATAAACTCTGGCTGGAGGTTTCCATGAGGGCGCAGACCAAGACAGTGTACAAAATAATCTCCCTTGCCCCTCATTTGCCTAAAGTCAGGGTGGCCTGGACACACTTCCTGCGAACTAAGAGTGAACAAATAGGCCTGACCTTAATACTGCTCCACTTTACCAATTTGAGGCCACTGCCTGTGGGGTTTAGATTCTTTATGTGAATTGGAGTCATGAGAAAACCCAGGCACCTATGGCCTAGCCTCTGTAGGTTTTGAAGTACTCATTTGATGCAAAGCATCCCTATTCTTACTTGATGGAGGTCAAGAACCTTACAGAGGAAGGCGAGAGACTTCATCACAATTACTGCTCTTTTGGCCATTTTGGTTTTTGATGCACACATGGGAACTTTCTTTAGATCCATCAGGTGCTGAAAATCTAAGCCACAGCCTCACACAGGGCGAAAGGGCTGATTCAGACACATCCCTTTCAAAGAAATTAAGCAAAGAGCCATAGGTATGCCCATTCTTTTTTATTTGAAAACTCTTTTCTTCAGGCTTCACAAAGGGGTAGCCTGAGTCAAAGACCTTCCTGACATTCAGGTCAAAAGAAAAATAGGTAAGCAAAAAGCCCAAAGCAGAGTTTCTCCACTGAGACTCTCCTGGTCACATTGATATCTGAGTTTTCTGAGATGCTCGTCATTCCCTTCAGCTATCCAGTTCATGGCCATGTCACAGAGCTTGGAGGTGGTATATATCTTGGACACAAAACCATGGACCTATTCTGGAGAGTGGCCAGAATTCAGGAAGAAAACAGGAAAACTTAGGAAGTTATCACTGGTTGCCAACCAATAAGGTAAGCTACAGTTCATTTTAAATGGGGAAGGACGAATGCTGGGAAGCTTTCTAATAGACAGGAGACATCCATTGATGCTTTATCTATTCTAATGTCTACAACCACAGACACACTGGGATACACAGACCTAGAAATACTCGCCTTGTCAAACAACTTTCTAGTAACAGTCCACTCCAAACCAAACAAACCGACTTTAGTACCTATTCTCAGAACATGAGACAAAACCACAAACCCACAACCACACCCACAAAGGCACCTTCTTACCCCTAGTAGGTAGGTCTGTGACTATCTGGAGTGTCCTCTGATTGGTGGGGCATACAATGTTCCCCCAAAATGGCCTGTCCTAAGATCTGGTCTCCTTGGCCAACACTGTGAAGTTGTTAGGAGCCACTGGTGAGCCACTACCTGCTTTCTCAGGTAAAGCCCCACTTTAGAGCTTTCTTGCATTTGGCCTTCCTCACATCTGTAAGTACCAAGAAAGACTGACTCTGTCCTTGGTAAATCCAAAGAAGTGAGACAACTGGGACTGGTACTTGGACTGGCTCTGGGTGCCTGGCTTCCTGGATCCCAAGTTCAGAGAGTTCCATCACCCAGCAAGTGAGGTGAGGTCACTTCCTTCAGGAACTGAATGAGGTCACTTTCTTGGCAACAAATTTATCCAAACTGTTGATTTCAAGGGTCCCATTATATGGAGGCTGCCCCTACTTCCTGTGACACATTCACAATTTAGAATGATATATCAACCATAGTCACCCATGAACAGATCTCCACACAGTCCTGGTTTGGTCCATCTTCTCTACATTAAGAAGAGAAGCTGATTCAGACATAACCCTTTATCCTGACCATCTTGTTTGCCATGGAAGATGACTTTTGCTCACTCAGGTCCTTCATAGCTGCCTATATCTTCTCCAGGGATCATTTTTGCAGGGACCTTTGAGGTTCTCATTAGGTCTAATATCCCCTACATTCCTGTATTGCATGAACAACTCTTTCCCTGCTCTTTTGTAAAATTAGATTGAGGGAACAGTGTATGGTTATGATTAATAACATGTTCGGTGAGGGTTAGAAATCATTCTGCTATATGAATAATGGTATAAGGAACCTGCGATATGTATAAGAATATATAGGTGAAATGAATGTATGAAAATAGAAATCTAAGTAAGATTTGAAGCCCAGAAAGGCATTGGGGCCTTGATTGGGATAGGC